>NC_042978.1:48543905-48743810 GCF_901001165.1 Salmo trutta | reverse complement strand
CCACTCCCCTCTACTCCCCCCCAATCATTTCTATCTAGCCACCAACCTGTAGCACACAGTAGCATCCCGCCTCTTGACCATCCCCCATCTCAACCCCCTCTACTCCACCCCCAGTCAGCACTACGTCCCCCTGACTTACTACCCTCCTACTCCCCTTTACTCTCCTCTATCCCCCCATTCCAACTCTTTTCTTCCTTACTCCCCTCTACTCCCCCCTCTACCCTCCCCCTCTACTCCCCTCAACCCCCCTTACTCCCCTCTACACTCCCCTCTACTCCCCCTCTACAGGAAGAATAGCTGCTGCTTCGGGAAAAGCTAATAGGATCCAAATGAACCAATAATAAACCACTGATATATGTTTGAATGGTGCTGTCTTGTTGAGTTGTATGTTTTTGTTGTTATTAGTGTTCTGTAATGTTATGTTGATAATAAATGTATACAAAACTTTATTGACAATTTTTTAAAATAATAAACCAATAAACTATAAAGTTGGAGAGCAGCGTGGCGTCAAAGGACTCTAGGAGCTGGAGAGTGGTGCCCCCCGCTGGTGGAGTGGTGCCCCCCACTGGTGGAGTGGTGCCCCCCCGCTGGTGGACTGGTGCCCCCCCGCTGGTGGACTGGTGCCCCCCGCCGGTGGAAAGTGCCAGACAGTTTACCTAGCCCTGAAATTCTTTCTGCCGGTTCTCAAACACAAACATGTCCTTATACGATACGATCGACGGTTTTCCACATCAACCATCATGGAGGAACGAGGTCTGTATGGTCCCTGCAGGTGGCCCAACAACTCCTGACATAGGCCTGACCACATCTGGTCCTCCCTACAAGCCATTCATCTATCAGGGGGAATGGAGACTTTACCCACAAGTAGTGGTTCATAAGAGCACATGTGGACCTGTTTGCCTCAGAGCAAACCTCCCACTGCTCCCTCTGGTTCTCTGTAGCAGATACAAACCTCCCACTGCTCCCTCTGGTTCTCTGTAGCAGATACAAACCTCCCACTGCTCCCTCTGGTTCTCTGTAGCAGATACAAACCTCCCACTGCTCCCTCTGGTTCTCTGTAGCAGATACAAACCTCCCACTGCTCCCTCTGGTTCTCTGTAGCAGACACAAACCTCCCACTGCTCCCTCTGGTTCTCTGTAGCAGATACAAACCTCCCACTGCTCCCTCTGGTTCTCTGTAGCAGATACAAACCTCCCACTGCTCCCTCTGGTTCTCTGTAGCAGACACAAACCTCCCACTGCTCCCTCTGGTTCTCTGTAGCAGATACAAACCTCCCACTGCTCCATCTGGTTTTCTGTAGCAGACACAAACCTCCCACTGCTCCATCTGGTTTTCTGTAGCAGACACAAACCTCCCACTGCTCCCTCTGGTTCTCTGTAGCAGATACTAATCTCCCACTGCTCCATCTGGTTCTCTGTAGCAGATACAGTGGGGGGGGAAACTATTTGATCCCCTGCTGATTGTGTATGTTTGCCCACTGACAAAGAAATGATCAGTCTATCATTTTAATGGTAGGTTTATTTGAACAGTGAGAGACAGAATAACAACAAAAATATAGAGAAAAACGCATGTCAAAAATGTTATAAATTGATTTGCATTTTAATGAGGGAAATAAGTATTTGACCCCCTCTCAATCAGAAAGATTTCTGGCTCCCAGGTGTCTTTTATACAGGAAACGAGCTGAGATTAGGAGCACACTCTTAAAGGGAGTGCTCCTAACCGCAGCTTGTTACCTGTATAAAAGACACCTGTCCACAGAAGTAAATCAATCAGATTCCAAACTCTCCACCATGGCCAAGACCAAAGAGCTCTCCAAGGATGTCAGGGACAAGATTGTAGACCTACACAAGGCTGGAATGGGCTACAAGACCATCGCCAAGCAGCTTGGTGAGAAGGTGACAACAGTTGGTGCGATTATTCGCAAATGGAAGAAACACAAAAGAACTGTCAATTTCCCTCGGCCTGGGGCTCCATGCAAGATCTCACCTCGTGGAGTTGCAATGACCATGAGAACGGTGAGGAATCAGCCCAGAACTACACGGGAGGATCTTGTCAATGATCTCAAGGCAGCTGGGACCACAGTCACCAAGAAAACAATTGGTAACACACTACGCCGTGAAGGACTGAAATCCTGAAGCGCCCGCAAGGTCCCCCTGCTCAAGAATACATATACATGCCCGTCTGAAGTTTGCCAATGAACATCTGAATGATTCAGAGGACAACTGGGTGAAAGTGTTGTGGTCGGATGAGACCAAAATGGAGCTCTTTGGCATCAACTCAACTCGCCGTGTATGGAGGAGGAGGAATGCTGCCTATGACCCCAAGAACACCATCTCCACCGTCAAACATGGAGGTGGAAACATGCTTTTGGGGTGTTTTTCTGCTCAGGGGACAGGACAACTTCACCGCATCATTTGACGGGGCCATGTACTGTCAAACCTTGGGTGAGAACCTCCTTCCCTCAGCCAGGGCATTGAAAATGGGTCATGGATGGAAATTCCAGCATGACAATGACCCAAAACACACAGCCAAGGCAACAAAGGAGTGCCTCAAGAAGAAGCACATTAAGGTCCTGGAGTGGCCTAGCCAGTCTCCAGACCTTAATCCCATAGAAAATCTGTGGAGGGAGCTGAAGGTTCGAGTTGCCAAACGTCAGCCTCGAAACCTTAATGACTTGGAGAAGATCTGCAAAGAGGAGTGGGACAAAATCCCTCCTGAGATGTGTGCAAACCTGGTGGCCAACTACAAGAAACGTCTGACCTCTGTGATTGCCAACAAGGGTTTTGCCACCAAGTACTAAGTCATGTTTTGCAGATGGGTCAAATACTTATTTCCCTCATTAAAATGCAAATCAATTTATAACATTTTTGACATGCGTTTTTCTGGATTTTTTTGTTGTTATTCTGCCTCTCACTGTTCATATAAACCTACCATTAAAATTATAGACTGATCATTTCTTTGTAAGTGGGCAAACATACAAAATCAGCAGGGGATCAAATACTTTTTTCCCCCACTGTGTGCTTTCCCCCTGATCTTAGCAACGCTGCACAGGGTCTCTCCGGCACAGCACAGACTGCTGCTTGTAGCCCCAGATGGCCAGCAAGACCCTGGTTTTCAACCTTCCTCAGTCTACTGGAGTGGGTGCAGTAGCAGTTCCCTCACTGACAGCACCTGTTCTCACAGTTGGACGGCAGGATATGGCATCACAGCCCAGACCAACTATAGCAATGGGTGTTGCCTCTGAAGAGCCCGAACCTCTACTGGCTACGATCCCGCGACGTTACAGAACGCCAGAGCCTCATCGACCAGGGTGATGTAATGCTGGTCACTGGAAGGAGTTTCAGATGGTTCTCTAGTTGGGCGGAGGACCCGGGATCTTGCTCCATACCCGTCATACTGAGCTTCCTTCACTGTTGGACTCAGGTCGCTCTGCCTCTACCTTGAAGGCGTATGCCTCAGCCATATCGGGCAAACCATTTACGCATCAATGGTAAATCGGCAGGGGCCCAGTTCCTCATTGGCAAATTCTTACAAGGCGTCCGCACGGCATCCTGGGATATGACACTGCTTTTGATATTGGAGGCTTTGACCAAACCCTCCTTCGAGCGTTAGAAGAGCAGGACATAAAATGTTTGTCTCTGAAACCATCTTTCCTCTTAGCTATTTCATGAGTGAAACGTGTGAGTGACTTCCTGTCTGCCTACGGTGGAAGCCAGACGACCCAGGCGTGACCTTATGCCCCAATCCAACCTTTTGACCTAAGGTTTTATCACCGTTTCACATCAACCAAGCCATCGAGCTGGCGGCCTACTGCCCCCCCCCCCCTGCCCTTTCCAGAATAAGGAGGAGGAGCGAGAAAATCTCCTGCATCCAATCCGTTCCATGAAACGCTACGTGCAAGCCTCGGGAACGCTACATGAAGTCAGACCAGCTGTTTCTGTGCTTCAGTGGAAAGACAAAAAGGCCTTGCATGGTCCAAGCAGAGGCAGCCCTGTTCCAGAAGGTGTGATATGTGACCCCTACCAGAAACCCCATCCTCGGAGGGATCACCCTGAATGAGATATGTGCAGATGGTGCCTGGTAGTCGTCTTGTACGTTCTCAAGATATTACAAAGGTCAATGTCGCATCCTGCCAAACAATGGCGTCTGCCATTCTCCCAGTGGCTTCGGCACATTAATACCGAGTAAGTAATGCGATTACCCTCTGACCTTGTTGGTGGATCTGACCTTGTTGGTATAACTGACCTTGTTGGTATAACTGACCTTGTTGGTGTAACTGACCCTGTTGGTGTAACTGACCTTGTTGGTGTAACTGACCTTGTTGGTGTAACTGACCCTGTTGGTGTAACTGACCTTGTTGGTGGATCTGACCCTGTTGGTGTAACTGACCTTGTTGGTGTAACTGACCCTGTTGGTGTAACTGACAGGGTCAGTGTGTGAAACTCAAAATGTTATCTTTAGACACATGCCAGCAAAGCCACTACACAACACTAAACAATACATTAATTGCACTATATGGCAGACTGTCACCTGTCTACCATGACTGTAATCTGTCTGCCATGACTGTAACCTGTCTGCCATGACTGTAATCTGTCTGCCATGACTGTAATCTGTCTGCCATGACTGTAACCTGTCTGCCATGACTGTAATCTGTCTGCCATGACTGTAACCAACCTGTCTGCCACAACTGTCACCTGTCTGCCATGACTGTCCTTCTGTCTGCCATGACTGTCCTTCTGTCTGCCATGACTGTCCTTCTGTCTGCCATGACTGTCCTTCTGTCTGCCATGACTGTCCTTCTGTCTGCCATGACTGTAACCTGTCTGCCATGACTGTAACCTGTCTGCCATGACTGTAATCTGTCTGTAACCAACCTGTCTGCCATGACTGTAATCTGTCTGCCATGACCGTCCTTCTGTCTGCCATGACTGTCTCCTGTCTGCCATGACTGTAACCTGTCTGCCATGACTGTCCTTCTGTCTGCCATGACTGTAATCTGTCTGTAACCAACCTGTCTGCCATGACTGTAACCTGTCTGCCATGACTGTCCTTCTGTCTGCCATGACTGTCTCCTGTCTGCCATGACTGTAATCTGTCTGCCATGACTGTAATCTGTCTGCCATGACTGTAATCTGTCTGCCATGACTCTCCCCGTCTGCCACGACTATGTCATGTCTGCCACGACTGTCACCTGTAACCTGACTGTAACCTGTAACCTGACTGTAACCTGTAACCTGACTGTCACCTGTAACCTGACTGTCACCTGTAACCTGACTGTAACCTGTAACCTGACTGTCACCTGTAACCTGACTGTAACCTGTAACCTGACTGTAACCTGTAACCTGACTGTAACCTGACTGTCACCTGTAACCTGACTGTCACCTGTAACCTGACTGTAACCTGTAACCTGACTGTCACCTGTAACCTGACTGTCACCTGTAACCTGACTGTAACCTGTAACCTGACTGTCACCTGTAACCTGACTGTAACCTGTAACCTGACTGTCACCTGTAACCTGACTGTAACCTGTAACCTGACTGTCACCTGTAACCTGTCTGTCACCTGTAACCTGTCTGTCACCTGTAACCTGACTGTAACCTGTAACCTGACTGTAACCTGTAACCTGTCTGCACATCTATTAAACTATTTGGTTTTGTTTTTCTAAATTTGTTTTTTCTGCTTTAAAGCGCTTTGAGATTATTTATGAAATGAAAAGCACTATAAAAATGGAATAAATTAAGTACTATAATTATTATCATTGTTATTGTTTTTATTATTATTATTATTGTTGTTATTGTTGTTATTATTATTATTGTTATTGTTATTGTTGTTATTATTATTATATAATTGCAGCTACAATATGAGACCATCCTTCTCATCAGCCAGGGACCTATTTGATAGCTTGAATAATCTCTGGATATTTGACACTGGTGATAGAATCCCCCCCAGGGTAACCAGCCCTGCCCTGCATGCCTCAGTGCATTATCAGGGAAACATCATATCATTAAATCAGCACATATCTTCTGTCTTTTTAGCCAAACAAATTACTGCTACACAAATCTTGGGTTATATAAATGCGTTATGACAGTGCTATATCTCTAGCTAGTCTTTAACTGCAGAAGCATGTGTGTGTATGTACGTGTGTGTCTCTGTGTGTGTGTATATGTGCATGTGTGTATGTGTATGCACGCACTCGCTTGTGTGTGTGTGTGTGTGTGTGTGTGTGTGTGTGTGTGTGTGTGTGTGTGTGTGTGTGTGTGTGTGTGTGTGTGTGTGTGTGTGTGTGTTTTGCCTTCAGGACACCTGTCAAACCATTTCCCTCAGCAGCCTCTACCTCTCTAGGGAGCAGCCTGAGAGGAGAGCACACCCTCCATCTTGGCTCTCTCTTCACTCACTGACCCTGTGACCCCAGCAACCCTTCCTAGGACCCTGTACTGTAGCCTGTGTGGGCAGGGAGGGGGAGGAGAGGGAGGAGGTGGGAGGAGGAAGAGGGCGGAGGAGAGGGAGGAGAGGGAGGAGGCAGAGGAGGAGGGAGGAGAGGGAGGAGGCAGAGGAGGGAGATCAGGGGGAGGAGAGGGGGGAGGAGAGGGAGGAGGCAGAGGAGGGAGAGGAGGAGGGAGGAGAGGGAGGAGGCAGAGGAGGGAGAGGAGGGAGGAGGAGAGGGAGGGGAGGGAGGAGATGCTCTGGATTTGACATGCTCCATGGAGGAAGCCCCCAAGAGGGTGCTATGACAAATTGTTGTTGTTCAGAACCCCCCACCTCTTCCCTCTCTAACTTCCCCCCTCCATCATAACCTCCCCCCTCCACCATAACCTCCCCTCCTCTCTCTCTAACCTCCCCCCTCCACCATAACCTCCCCCTCCTCTCTCTTCAACCTCACCCCCTCTCTCTCTAACTTCCCCCCTCCACCATAACCTGCCCCCCCCTCTCTCTCTAACCTCCCCCCTCCACCATAACCTCCCCCTCCTCTCTCTTCAACCTCACCCCCTCTCTCTCTAACCTCCCCCTCCACTATAACCTGCCCCCCCTCTCTCTCTAACCTCCCCCCTCCACCATAACCTCCCCCTCCTCTCTCTTCAACCTCACCCCCTCTCTCTCTAACCTCCCCCCTCCATCATAACCTGCCCCTCCTCTCTCTCTAAACTCCCCCCTCCATCATAACCTGCCCCTCCTCTCTCTCTAACCTCCACCTCCTCTCTCTCTAACCTCCCCCCTCCATCATAACCTGTCCCTCCTCTCTCTCTAAACTCCCCCCTCCATCATAACCTGCCCCTCCTCTCTCTCTAACCTCCATCTCCTCTGTCTCTAAACTCCCCCCTCCATCATAACCTGCCCCTCCTCTCTCTCTAAACTCCCCCCTCCATCATAACCTGCCCCTCCTCTCTCTCTAACCTCCACCTCCTCTCTCTCTAACCTCCCCCCTTCTCTCTCTCTCTAATCCCACTCTGCTCCACCTCTACTCTGCTCCACCTCTACTCTGCTCCACCTCTACTCTGCTCCACCTCTGTTCAGCTCCACCTCTACTCTGCTCCGCCCTGCTCCGCTCTGCTAACAACACATACTCATCCATTGCTGACTGTAAAAGAGAGAGGGAAGAAAGCTACCATCCACTCTAACTTATGGATCTGACAGGGCCTACCACAGGGCCTACCACAGGGCCTACCACAGGGCCTACCACAGGGCCTACCACAGGGCCTACCACAGGGCCTACCACAGGGCCTACCACAGGGCCTACCACTGTCTGGGGAGTCCAGGAGTGATTATACTCTGAATGCCCAAACACACACACGTGTTTTACAGCCGTTCTCTTAGCGTACGCAGAACAGCAGCCCCAACGGTCCCTTAAACAGAGCTGAGTCCAAACCTCTCCGCTGCCCTGTTACACCCCTCCACTGCCCTGTTACACCCCTCCACATCCCCTCTACACCCCTCCACTGCCCCTCTACACCCCTCCACAGCCCTGTTACACCCCTCCACTGCCCCTCTACACCCTTCCACTGCCCTGTTACACCCCTCCACATCCCCTCTACACCCCTCCACTGCCCCTCCACACCCCTCCACAGCCCTGTTACACCCCTCCACTGCCCTGTTACACCCCTCCACATCCCCTCTACACCCCTCCACTGCCCCTCTACACCCCTCCACAGCCCTGTTACACCCCTCCACAGCCCTGTTACACCCCTCCACTGCCCCTCTACACCCCTCCACAGCCCTGTTACACCCCTCCACAGCCCTGTTACACCCCTCCACAGCCCTGTTACACCCCTCCACTGCCCCTCTACACCCCTCCACTGCACTGTTACACCCCTCCACATCCCCTCTACACCCCTCCAATGCCCCTCTACACCCCTCCACAGCCCTGTTACACCCCTCCACAGCCCTGTTACACCCCTCCACTGCCCCTCTACACCCCTCCACAGCCCTGTTACACCCCTCCACAGCCCTGTTACACCCCTCCACATCCCCTCTACACCCCTCCACTGCCCCTCTACACCCCTCCACAGCCCTGTTACACCCCTCCACAGCCCTGTTACACCCCTCCACTGCTCCTCTACACCCCTCCACAGCCCCTCTACACCCCTCCACAGCCCTGTTACACCCCTCCACATCCCCTCTACACCCCTCCACTGCCCCTCTACACCCCTCCACAGCCCTGTTACACCCATTCACTGCCCCTCTACACCCCTCCACAGCCCTGTTACACCCCTCCACAGCCCTGTTACACCCCTCCACTGCCCCTCTACACCCCTCCACATCCCCTCTACACCCCTCCACTGCCCCTCTACACCCCTCCACAGCCCTGTTACACCCCTCCACATCCCTCTACACCCCTCCACTGCCCCTCTACACCCCTCCACTGCCCTGTTACACCCCTCCACAGCCCTGTTACACCCTCCACTGCCCTGTTACACCCCTCCACTGCCCCTCTACACCCCTCCACAGCCCTGTTACACCCCTCCACAGCCCTGTTACACCCCTCACTGCCCCTCTAACACCCCTCCACAAGCCCCTCTACACCCCTCCACAGCCCCTGTTACACCCCTCCACATCCCCTCTACACCCCTCCACTGCCCCTCTACACCCCTCCACTGCCCTGTTACACCCTCCACATCCCCTCTACTGCCCCTCTCTACCCCCCCTCCACAGCCTTGTTACACCCCTCCAGCCCCGTTACACCCCTCCACAATCCCCTCTACACCCCTCCACTGCCCTTCTACACCCCTCCCAGCCCTGTTACACCCCCTCCACAGCCCTGTTACACCCACCCCTCCACTGCCCCCTACATCCCTCCACAGCCCTGTTACACCCCTCCACAGCCCTGTTACACCCCTCCACAGCCCCTCTACACCCCTCCACATCCCCTCTACACCCCTCCACTGCCCCCTACACCCCTCCACAGCCCTGTTACAACCCCTCCACTGCCCCTCTACACCCTCCACAGCCCTGTTACACCCTCCACAGCCCTGTTACACACCCCTCCACTGCCCCTCTACACCCCTCCACAGCCCTGTTACACCCCTCCACAGCCCTGTTACACCCTCCACAGCCCTGTTACACCCCTCCACTGCCCCTCTACACCCCTCCACAGCCCTGTACACCCCTCCACTGCACTGTTACACCCCTCCACTGCCCCTCTACACCCCTCCACAGCCCTGTTACACCCCTCCACAGCCTGTTACACCCTCCACAGCCCTGTTACACCCCTCCACTGCCCCTCTACACCCCTCCACAGCCCTGTTACACCCCTCCACAGCCCTGTTACACCCCTCCACATCTCCTCTACACCCCTCCACTGCCCCTCTACACCCCTCCACAGCCCTGTTACACCCCTCCACAGCCCTGTTACACCCCTCCACTGCCCCTCTACACCCCTCCACAGCCCCTCTACACCCCTCCACAGCCCTGTTACACCCCTCCACATCCCCTCTACACCCCTCCACTGCCCCTCTACACCCCTCCACTGCCCTGTTACACCCTCCACATCCCCTCTACACCCCTCCACTGCCCCTCTACCCCCCTCCACAGCCCTGTTACACCCCTCCACAGCCCCGTTACACCCCTCCACATCCCCTCTACACCCCTCCACTGCCCTTCTACACCCCTCCACAGCCCTGTTACACCCCTCCACAGCCCTGTTACACCCTCCACGGCCCCTCTACATCCCTCCACAGCCCTGTTACACCCCTCCACAGCCCTGTTACACCCCTCCACTGCCCCTCTACACCCCTCCACATCCCCTCTACACCCCTCCACTGCCCATCTACACCCCTCCACAGCCCTGTTACACCCCTCCACTGCCCCTCTACACCCCTCCACAGCCCTGTTACACCCCTCCACTGCCCCTCTACACCCCTCCACAGCCCTGTTACACCCCTCCACAGCCCTGTTACACCCCTCCACAGCCCTGTTACACCCCTCCACTGCCCCTCTACACCCCTCCACAGCCCTGTTACACCCCTCCACAGCCCTGTTACACCCCTCTACACCCCTCCACAGCCCCTCTACACCCTTCCACAGCCCCTCTACACCCCTCCACAGCCCTGTTACACCCCTCTACACCCCTCCAGAGCCCCTCTACACCCCTCCACAGCCCTGTTACACCCCTCCACATCCCCTCTACACCCCTCCACTGCCCCTCTACACCCCTCCACTGCCCTGTTACACCCCTCCACATCCCCTCTACACCCCTCCACTGCCCCTCTACCCCCCTCCACAGCCCTGTTACACCCCTCCACAGCCCCGTTACACCCCTCCACATCCCCGCTACACCCCTCCACTGCCCCTCTACACCCCTCCACAGCCCTGTTACACCCCTCCACAGCCCTGTTACACCCCTCCACTGCCCCTCTACACCCCTCCACAGCCCTGTTACACCCCTCCACAGCCCTGTTACACCCTTCCACTGCCCCTCCACACCCCTCCACTGCCCCTCTACACCCCTCCACAGCCCTGTTACACCCCTCCACAGCCCTGTTACACCCCTCTACACCCCTCCACAGCCCCTCTACACTTTCCACAGCCCCTTTACACCCCTCCACAGCCCTGTTACACCCCTCTACACCCCTCCACAGCCCCTCTACACCCCTCCACAGCCCCTCTACACCCCTCCACAGCCCTGTTACATCCCTCCACACCCCTCCACATCCCTCTACACCCCTCCACAGCCCTTTTCACCCCTCCACAGCCCTGTTACACCCCTCCACAGCCCCTGTACACCCCTCCACAGCCCTGTTACATCCCTCCACACCCCTCCACATCCCTCTACACCCCTCCACAGCCCTGTTACACCCCTCCACATCCCTGTTACACCCCTCCACAGCCCTGTTACACCCCTCCACAGCCCTGTTACACCCCTCCACACCCTCCACATCCCTCTACACCCCTCCACATCCCCTCTACACCCCTCCACATCCCCTCTACACCCCTCCACAGCCCTCTACACCCCTCCACAGCCCTGTTACACCCCTCCACAGCCCTCTACACCCCTCCACAGCCCTCTTCACCCCTCCACATCCCTGTTACACCCCTCCACATCCCTGTTACACCCCTCCACAGCAATGGGTAATGAGGTGGGGTTGACAGCTACATGGTAACGTGGGTAATGAGGTGGGGTTGACAGCTACATGGTAACGTGGGTAATGAGATGGGGTTGACAGCTACATGGTAACATGGGTAATGAGATGGGGTTGACAGCTACATGGTAACGTGGGTAATGAGATGGGGTTGACAGCTACATGGTAACATGGGTAATGAGGTGGGGTTGACAGCTACATAGCTACATGGTAACATGGGTAATGAGATGGGGTTGACAGCTACATGGTAACGTGGGTAATGAGGTGGGGTTGACAGCTACATGGTAACGTGGTTAATGAGATGGGGTTGACAGCTACATGGTAACATGGGTAATGAGATGGGGTTGACAGCTACATAGCTACATGGTAACGTGGGTAATAGGATGGGGTTGACAGCTACATGGTAACGTGGTTAATGAGATGGGGTTGACAGCTACATGGTAACATGGGTAATGAGATGGGGTTGACAGCTACATGGTAACGTGGGTAATGAGGTGGGGTTGACAGCTACATGGTAACGTGGGTAATGAGGTGGGGTTGACAGCTACATGGTAACGTGGGTAATGAGATGGGGTTGACAGCTACATGGTAACGTGGTTAATGAGATGGGGTTGACAGTTACATGGTAACATGGGTAATAGGATGGGGTTGACAGCTACATGGTAACGTGGGTAATGAGGTGGGGTTGACAGCTACATGGTAACGTGGGTAATGAGATGGGGTTGATAGCTACATGGTAACGTGGGTAATGAGATGGGGTTGACAGCTACATAGCTGCATGGTAACGTGGGTAATGAGATGGGGTTGACAGCTGCATGGTAACATGGGTAATGAGATGGGGTTGACAGTTACATGGTAACATGGGTAATGAGGTGGGGTTGATAGCTACATGGTAACGTGGGTAATGAGGTGGGGTTGATAGCTACATGGTAACGTGGGTAATGAGGTGGGGTTGATAGCTACATGGTAACGTGGGTAATGAGGTGGGGTTGATAGCTACATGGTAACGTGGGTAATGAGGTGGGGTTGATAGCTACAGTGCCATAAGAAAGTATTCACACCCCTTGACTTTTTCCACATTTTGATGTGTTACAACCTGAATATTAGATTACATTGAGATTTTGTGTCCCTGGCCTACTCACAATACCATGTAACAACATAGTTGAATTATGTTTTTAGAAATGTTTACAAATTAATAACAAATGAAAAGCTGAAATGTCTTGAGTCAATAAGTATTCAGTTCCTTTGTTAAAGGCAATCCTAAATAAGTTCAGGAGTAAAAATGTGCTTAACAAGTCACATAATAAGTTGCATGGACTCACTCTGTGTGCAATAATAGTGTTTAACATGACTGTTGAATGACTACCTCATCTCTGTACCCCACCATGGCCTATTTATTGCCTTAACTTACCTCATTTGCACTCACTGTATCTAGACTTTTTGTTTTCTTTTGTTCTACTGTATTATTGACTGTATGTTTTGTTTATTCCATGTGTAACTCTGTTGTTGTATGTTGCTTTGCTTTATCTTGGTCAGGTCGCAGTTGTAAATGAGAACTTGTTCTCAACTAGCCTACCTGGTTATTAAATAAAGGTGAAATAAAAAATTTAAAAATAAAAACATGCAATTATCTGTAAGGTACATCAGTCACGCTGTGAATTTCAAACACAGATTCAACCACAACGACTAGGGAGGTTTTCCAATGCCTCGCAAAGAAGGGCATCTGTTAGTAGATGTGTAAAAATAAAAAAAAACAGACACTGAATGTCCCTTTGAAAATGGTGAAGTTATTAATTACACTTTGGATGGTGTATCAATACACCCCAGTCACTACAAAAATACAGGCTTCCTTCCTAACTCAGTTGCCGGAGAAGAAAGAAACCGCTCAGGGATTTCACCATTAGGCCAATGGTGACTTTAAAACACTTACAAAGTTTAATGGCTGTGATAGGAGAAAAGTGAGGATGAATCAACAACATTGTAGTTACTCCACAATACTAACCTAAATGACAGCGTGAAAAGAAGGAAGCCTGTACAGAATAAAAATATTCCAAAACATGTATCCTGTTTGCAATAAGGCAATAAAGTAAAACTGCAAAAAAATGTGGCAAAGAAATGTATTTTATGTCCTGAATACAAAGCATTATGTTTTGGGGAAAATCCACCACAACACATCTCTGAGTACCACTCTATATTTTCAAGCATGGTGGTGACTGCATCATGTTATGAGTATGCTTGTCATCGGCAACGACTAGTGAATTTTTTAGGATCAAAATAAACGGAATAGATCTAAGCACAGGCAAAATCCTAGAGGAAAACCTGCTTGTCTGCTTTCCAACAGACACTGGGAGATTAATTCACCTTTCAGCAGGACAACAACCTAAAACACAAGGTCAAATCTATACTGGAGATGAATTCACCTTTCAGCAGGACAATAACCTAAAACACAAGGCCAATCTACACTGGAGTTACTTACCGAGAAGACATTGAATGTTCCTGAGTGGCCGCGTTACAGTTTTGACTTAAATCAGCTTGAAAATCTATGGCAAAACATGAAAATGGCTGTCTAGCAATGATCAACAACCAAAGCTTGAAGAATTTTTTAAAGAATGATGTGCAAATATTGTACAATCCAGGTGTGCAAAGCTCTTAGACTCACAGCTGTAATCACTGCCCAAAGGTGACTCAGGAGTGGAAAAACTTATGTAAATTAGGTATTTTGAAAAAAAAATTCTAAAAACACTTTGTTGTTATGGTTGTATTGTGTTTAAATGGGTGAGAGAAAATCTAATTAATCCATTTTTAATTCAGGCTGTTACTCAACAAAAAATGTGGAATAAGTCAAAAGGGGGTATAAATACTTTCTGAAGGCGCTGTGCAACATGGGTAACATGAGTAAAGTCACATTTGGAAATGACTAAATGGAATACTTTCATCAAATATATTAGGCCTGGACGAACAGGAGGTTTTAGAGCACTGTGTTTCCTCTGAGAGGCCCGGTTCTTTTTACGATTTCGTGACAGATTCAGAATCTAGATTCTACCAGAACTGCAGTATGGCTGAATGGTTTTACACAGGCCGAGAAAATACACTGTATCCAGAGGGAGAAGAGGAGAGAAGACGGGAGGAGGAGGATGAGGATGAGGAGGTGAGTGGAAGGGAGTGGGGGAGGGGAGGAGGAGGACAGCTGACAGATTCAGAATCTGCCTGGATTCCACAAGAACTGCAGTATGGCTGAATGGTTTTACACAGGCCGAGAAAATATATTGTATCTAGGGGGAGGAGAGGATAGGAGTGGAAGGGAAGAGAGTGGGGGGAGGGAGGCATGGAGCGGGGGGGGGGCCAGAGGAGAGGGAGGAGAGGAAAGTGGGGGATAGGGTAGTGGGGGTTAGGGTAGTGGGGGATAGGGTAGTGGGGGATAGGGTAGTGGGGGTTAGGGTAGTGGGGGATAGGGTAGTGGGGGATAGGGTAGTGGGGGTTAGGGTAGGAGGCAGTGGGGGTTGGAGGGAGGAGAGGAAAGTGGGGGATAGGGTAGGAGGCAGTGGGGGTTAGAGGGAGGAGAGGAGGGAGGAGAGGAAAGTGGGGGATAGGGTAGTGGGGGATAGGGTAGTGGGGGAGAGGAAAGTGGGGGTTAGGGTAGTGGGGGTTAGGGTAGTGGGGGTTAGGGTAGTGGGGGATAGGGTAGTGGGGGTTAGGGTAGTGGGGGATAGGGTAGTGGGGGTTAGGGTAGTGGGCGATAGGGTAGTGGGGGTTAGGGTAGTGGGGGATAGGGTAGTGGGGGATAGGGTAGTGGGGGTTAGGGTAGTGGGGGTTAGGGTAGTGGGGGATAGGGTAGTGAGGGTTAGGGTAGGAGGCAGTGGGGGTTGGAGGGAGGAGAGGAGGGAGGAGAGGAAAGTGGGGGATAGGGTAGGAGGCAGTGGGGGTTGGAGGGAGGAGAGGAGGGAGTAGAGGAAAGTGGGGGATAGGGTAGTGGGGGATAGGGTAGTGGGGGTTAGGGTAGTGGGGGTTAGGGTAGTGGGGGATAGGGTAGTGGGGGTTAGGGTAGTGGGGGTTAGGGTAGTGGGGGATAGGGTAGTGGGGGTTAGGGTAGTGGGGGATAGGGTAGTGGGGGATAGGGTAGTGGGGGTTAGGGTAGTGGGGGATTAGGGTAGTGGGGGTTAGGGTAGTGGGGGATAGGGTAGTGGGGGTTAGGGTAGTGGGGGATAGGGTAGTGGGGGTTAGGGTAGTGGGGGATAGGGTAGTGGGGGTTAGGGTAGTGGGGGATAGGGTAGTGGGGGTAGGGTAGTGGGGTTAGGGTAGTGGGGGATAGGGTAGTGGGGGTTAGGGTAGTGGGGGTTAGGGTAGTGGGGGATAGGGTAGTGGGGGTTAGGGTAGTGGGGGTTAGGGTAGTGGGGGATAGGGTAGTGGGGGTTAGGGTAGTGGGGGTTAGGGTAGTGGGGTATAGGGGTATAGGGTAGTGGGGGATAGGGTAGTGGGGGTTAGGGTAGTGGGGGTTAGGGTAGTGGGGGATAGGGTAGTGGGGGATAGGGTAGTGGGGGTTAGGGTAGTGGGGGTTAGGGTAGTGGGGGATAGGGTAGGAGATTCGATCCAGCAAACTTTAGTTTATGTTTCGTTTGTTCTGTTTAATTAATTCCCATGTATTACATGAAGTACAGTGGAACAGAAGTGTGTATTTATGTTTGATTTTGGCACTTGCAACTCTAGCAAACGACACGTCGAGAAATGATTTCCCCCTGTAGCTTGGTCCAGAGCTGCTGGTGATGTACAATACACACACACATATCCCCAGCACACCCACACACTCGCATAAATACACACACACCATCTCTCCCCCCTCCCTCCCCACATACACACTCACGTATCACCCCCTACACACATGCACCCCCCCCCCAAAAAAAACACACAGCCTCTTCTCTCCGCCTGAGAAACAGGGACGGCGTTTTGGCTGCGCTCCAACATCAACACAGAGGGGTCAGAGTTCAAATAGACTTGTTCTCTGGCCTCCTGAGACGCTCCAGCCCCTAACTGTGTGTGTGTGTGTGTGTGTGTGGGGGGGGGGGGGGGGTGTAAAGGGAAGGAGGGGTTAGGGTCTCAGCCTGGGTAGAGGGGAAAAGGAGGCAGGGAGGGATGGAGAGGAGGCAGGGAGGGATGGAGGGAGGAGAGGAGAGGAGGCAGGGAGGGATGGAGGGAGGAGAGGAGGCAGGGAGGGATGGAGGGAGGAGAGGAGAGGAGGCAGGGAGGGATGGAGGGAGGAGAGGAGAGGAGGCAGGGAGGGATGGAGAGGAGGCAGGGAGGGATGGAGGGAGGAGAGGAGGCAGGGAGGGATGGAGGGAGGAGAGGAGGCAGGGAGAGTTGGAGGGAGGAGAGGAGGCAGGGAGGGATGGAGAGAGGAGAGGAGGCAGGGAGGGTTGGAGGGAGGAGAGGAGGCAGGGAGGGATGGAGGGAGGAGAGGAGGCAGGGATGGAGGGAGGGAGGAAGCAGGGAGGGATGGAGGGAGGAGAGGAGGCAGGGAGGGATGGAGGGAGGAGAGGAGGCAGGGATGGAGGGAGGGAGGAGAGGAGGCAGGGAGGGAGGGAGTGAGGAGAGGAGGCTGGGAGGGATGGAGGGAGGAGAGGAGGCAGGGATGGATGGAGGGTGGAGAGGAGGCAGGGAGGGTTGGAGGGTGGAGAGGAGGCAGGGAGGGTTGGAGGGAGGAGAGGAGGCAGGGAGAGTTGGAGGGAGGAGAGGAGGCAGGGAGGGATGGAGGGTGGAGAGGAGGCAGGGAGGGTTGGAGGGTGGAGAGGAGGCAGGGAGGGTTGGAGGGAGGAGAGGAGGCAGGGAGGAATGAGGGAGGAGAGGAGGCAGGGAGGGATGGAGGGAGGAGAGGAGGCAGGGAGAGTTGGAGGGAGGAGAGGAGGCAGGGAGGGAGGAGGGTGGAGAGGAGGCAGGGAGGGTTGGAGGGTGGAGAGGAGGCAGGGAGAGTTGGAGGGAGGAGAGGAGGCAGGGAGGAATGAGGGAGGAGAGGAGGCAGGGAGGGATGGAGAGAGGAGAGGAGGCAGGGAGAGTTGGAGGGAGGAGAGGAGGCAGGGATGGAGGGAGGGAGGAAGCAGGGAGGGATGGAGGGAGGAGAGGAGGCAGGGAGGGATGGAGGGAGGAGAGGAGGCTGGGAGGGATGGAGGGAGGAGAGGAGAGGAGGCAGGGAGGGAGGGATGGAGGGAGGGATGAGGGAGGAAAGGAGGCAGGGAGGGATGGAGGGTGGAGAGGAGGCAGGGAGGGTTGGAGGGAGGAGAGGAGGCAGGGAGGAATGAGGGAGGAGAGGAGGCAGGGAGGGAGGGATGAATGGAGGAGAGGAGGCAGGGAGGGATGGGGAGGGAGGAGAGGAGGCAGGGAGGAATGAGGGAGGAGAGGAGAGGAGGCAGGGAGGGTTGGAGGGAGGAGAGGAGGCAGGGAGGATGGAGGGAGGAGAGGAGGCAGGGAGGGTTGGAGGGAGGAGAGGAGGCAGGGAGGATGGAGGGAGGAGAGGAGGCAGGGAGGGTTGGAGGGAGGAGAGGAGCCAGGGAGGGATGGAGGGAGGAGAGGAGGCAGGGAGAGTTGGAGGGAGGAGAGGAGGCAGGGAGGGATGGAGGGAGGAGAGGAGGCAGGGAGGGATGGAGGGAGGAGAGGAGGCAGGGAGGGATGGAGGGAGGAGAGGAGGCAGGGAGGGTTGGAGGGAGGAGAGGAGGCAGGGAGGGTTGGAGGGAGGAGAGGAGGCAGGGAGGGTTGGAGGGAGGAGAGGAGGCAGGGAGGGGTGGTACTCCTGTCCTCTCTAGATCAAAGCCCATCTATCTGCTGACTGCTGCTGGAGCCAGACCAGCTCAGAAATGTTCTACACTCTGAGAAAACAGAGGTGGAGGACAGGTTCTACACTCTGAGAAAACAGAAGAAGAGGACAGTTTCTACACTCTGAGAAAACAGAGGAAGAGGACAGTTTCTACACTCTAAGAAAACAGAGGAGAAGGAGGACAGGTTCTACACTCTGAGAAAACAGAGGAGGACAGTTTCTACACTCTCTTAACCCAGGTTGGAGGTGTTCGGGAATCAGGTGGGAATAAGCAGGAAATCCAGAATCCTCCAACCAGGATTTATTGAAAACCTAGGGAATTTGGCAAAGTTTAGCTGAATTTTGCAACCCTAGAACTACAAAGACTGCTTCATGTTACCTCAAACCACAAGACTGCTTCTAAAGCCTACCTTATCCTCAGCCAGAGACTGTCATCCTATATGATAAATCAGGGTCCTTGAGAAAAGCAACAGGACTTCAGCACAGTACAAAAGTAATTTGACCATGTCTTGTACAGTCTTTAGCTCTGGTTAATTTAGCAGAGCTATTAGAGGTAGAGAGCTATTAGAGGTAGAGAGCTATTAGAGGTAGAGAGCTATTAGAGGTAGAGAGGTAGAGAGCTATTAGAGGTAGAGAGCTATTAGAGGTAGAGAGCTATTAGAGGTAGAGAGCTATTAGAGGTAGAGAGCTATTAGAGGTAGAGAGCTATTAGAGGTAGAGAGCTATTAGAGGTAGAGAGCTATTAGAGGTAGAGCGCTATTAGAGGTAGAGAGGTAGAGAGCTATTAGAGGTAGAGAGGTAGAGAGCTATTAGAGGTAGAGAGCTATTAGAGGTAGAGAGCTATTAGAGGTAGAGAGGTAGAGAGCTATTAGAGGTAGAGAGCTATTAGAGGTAGAGATATATTAGAGGTAGAGAGGTAGAGAGCTATTAGAGGTAGAGAGCTATTAGAGGTAGAGAGGTAGAGAGCTATTAGAGGTAGAGAGGTAGAGAGCTATTAGAGGTAGAGGGATATTAGAGGTAGAGAGCTATTAGAGGTAGAGAGATATTAGAGGTAGAGAGATATTAGAGGTAGAGATGTAGAGAGCTATTAGAGGTAGAGAGATATTAGAGGTAGAGAGATATTAGAGGTAGAGAGCTATTAGAGGTAGAGAGCTGATAGAGGTAGAGAGGTAGAGAGCTATTAGAGGTAGAGAGCTATTAGAGGTAGAGAGCTATTAGAGGTAGAGAGATATTAGAGGTAGAGAGCTATTAGAGGTAGAGAGCTATTAGAGGTAGAGAGCTGATAGAGGTAGAGATATATTAGAGGTAGAGAGCTATTAGAGGTAGAGAGCTATTAGAGGTAGAGAGGTAGAGAGCTATTAGAGGTAGAGAGCTATTAGAGGTAGAGAGGTAGAGAGCTGATAGAGGTAGAGAGCTGTTAGAGATAGAGAGATATTAGAGGTAGAGAGCTATTAGAGGTAGAGAGGTAGAGAGCTATTAGAGGTAGAGAGCTATTAGAGGTAGAGAGGTAGAGAGCTATTAGAGGTAGAGAGCTATTAGAGGTAGAGAGCTATTAGAGGTAGAGAGGTAGAGAGCTATTAGAGGTAGAGAGCTATTAGAGGTAGAGAGGTAGAGAGATATTAGAGGTAGAGAGCTATTAGAGGTAGAGAGGTAGAGAGCTATTAGAGGTAGAGAGCTATTAGAGGTAGAGAGGTAGAGAGATATTAGAGGTAGAGAGCTATTAGAGGTAGAGAGCTATTAGAGGTAGAGAGGTAGAGAGCTATTAGAGGTAGAGAGCTATTAGAGGTAGAGAGCTATTAGAGGTAGAGAGCTATTAGAGGTAGAGCGCTATTAGAGGTAGAGAGGTAGAGAGCTATTAGAGGTAGAGAGCTATTAGAGGTAGAGAGGTAGAGAGCTATTAGAGGTAGAGAGCTATTAGAGGTAGAGAGCTGTGTGAAGCACTAGCTATCTAGTGGCTCACAGTCGTCTGAAACAGCTGATGCTCTCATGCATGTTTCAGTGTTACTTGCCTCGAAGCGAGCATAGAATTAATTTATCTCGTCTGGTAGGCTCGTGTCACTGGGCAGCTCTCGGCTGTGCTTCCCTTTGTAGTCTGTAATAGGTTACAAGCCCTGCCACATCCGACGAGCATCGGAGCCGGTGTAGTACGATTCGATCTTAATCCTGTATTTGATGGTTCGTCGGAGGGCATAGTGGGATTTCTTATAAACTACAGTCCCGCTCCTTGAAAGCGGCAGCTCTACCCTTTAGCTCAGTGCTGATGTTGCCTGTAATCCATGGCTTCTGGTTAGGGTATGTACGTACAGTCACTGTGTGGACGACGTCCTCGATGCACTTATTAATGGAGCCAGTGACTGATGTGGTGTACTCCTCAATGCCATCGGAGGAATCCCGGAACATGTTCCAGTCTGTGCTAGCAACACAGTCCTGTAGCTTAGCATCTGCTTCATCTCTCCACTTTTTTATTGACTGAGTCACTGGTGCATCCTGCTTTAGTTTTTGCTTGTAAGCAGGAATCAGGAGGATAGAATTATGGTCAGGTTTACCAAATGGAGGGCGAGGGAGAGGCTTGTACGCGTCTCTATGTGTGGAGTAAAGGTGGTCCAGAGTTTTTTTCACTCCCTTAACATGCTGGTAGAAATGAGGTAAAATGTTTAAAAAAAGTTTGCCTGCGTTCAAGTCCCCGGCCACTCGGAGCACCGCCTCTGGATGAACGTTTTCCTGTTTGCTTATGGCCTTATACAGCTGGTTGAGTGCGGTCTTAGTGCCAGCATCGGTTTGTGGTGGTAAATAGACAGCTACAAAGAATATAGATGACAAGAACCGGTCCCAACTCCAACCCGCTACCACAAGAACCGGTCCCGACTCCCACCCGCTACCACAAGAACCGGTCCCGACTCCCACCCGCTACCACAAGAACCGGTCCCGACTCCCACCCGCTACCACAAGAACCGGTCCCGACTCCCACCCGCTACCACAAGAACCGGTCCCGACTCCCACCCGCTACCACAAGAACCGGTCCCAACTCCCACCCGCTACCACAAGAACCGGTCCCGACTCCCACCCGCTACCACAAGAACCGGTCCCGACTCCCACCCGCTACCACAAGAACCGGTCCCCACTCCCACCCGCTACCACAAGAACCGGTCCCGACTCCCACCCGCTACCACAAGAACCGGTCCCGACTCCCACCCGCTACCACAAGAACCGGTCCCGACTCCCACCCGCTACCACAAGAACCGGTCCCAACTACCACAAGAACCGGTCCCGACTCCCACCCGCTACCACAAGAACCGGTCCCAACTCCCACCCGCTACCACAAGAACCGGTCCCGACTCCCACCCGCTACCACAAGAACCGGTCCCGACTCCCACCCGCTACCACAAGAACCGGTCCCGACTCCCACCCGCTACCACAAGAACCGGTCCCGACTCCCACCCGCTACCACAAGAACCGGTCCCAACTCCCACCCGCTACCACAAGAACCGGTCCCGACTCCCACCCGCTACCACACCACAAGAACCGGTCCCGACTCCCACCCGCTACCACAAGAACCGGTCCCGACTCCCACCCGCTACCACAAGAACCGGTCCCGACTCCCACCCGCTACCACAAGAACCGGTCCCGACTCCCACCCGCTACCACAAGAACCGGTCCCAACTCCCACCCGCTACCACAAGAACCGGTCCCGACTCCCACCCGCTACCACAAGAACCGGTCCAACTCCCACCCGCTACCACAAGAACCGGTCCCCACTCCCACCCGCTACCACAAGAACCGGTCCCAACTCCCACCCGCTACCACAAGAACCGGTCCCGACTCCCACCCGCTACCACAAGAACCGGTCCCAACTCCCACCCGCTACCACAAGAACCGGTCCCAACTCCCACCCGCTACCACAAGAACCGGTCCCGACTCCCACCCGCTACCACAAGAACCGGCCCCGACTCCCACCCGCTACCACAAGAACCGGTCCCGACTCCCACCCGCTACCACAAGAACCGGTCCCAACTACCACAAGAACCGGTCCCGACTCCCACCCGCTACCACAAGAACTGGTCCCGACTCCCACCCGCTACCACAAGAACTGGTCCCAACTCCCACCCGCTACCACACCACAAGAACCGGTCCCGATTCCAACTGCAGTCCTGCAATGTTATTTCAGGCATACAGTATGTAAATGAGATATTTCTAAAAACCTGTTTTGGTTTGTCATTATGGGTTTTGTTTGTAGATTGATGAGGGGGAAAAAAATGATTTAATCTATTTTAGAATAAGTTTGTAATGTAACAACATTTTGGCAAAAGTCAAGGGGTCTGAATACTTTCTAAATGACCTCGTACACTTGCACATGGACTCGGTACTGGTATCCCGTGTTTAGAGCCAAGTTATCGTTACTCGTTGTTTATTTATTCCTTGAGTTATTAGTTTTCTATTATATATATTTTTTTTTTAATCTGCATTGTTGGGAAGGGCCAATGAGGAAGCGTTTCACTGTTAGTCTACACTAGTTGTTTTTACGAAGCAAATAGAGTTTGATTTGATTTCATGCAAATGTTTAAGATCATGTTCAAGATGAAACTACTGTTGCACAAACCACAATCACAACATTTACAAGAGCTAAACTTCTTACTTTACTGACGAGAGATGATTACACAAAAACACCCGTGCAAGTTGGTCAAAGGACAAAATGAGAAAAAAAACACTTTGTAAAAGCATTGCAATGCATTAACTATTTATTTGTTTATTTAGATCCCCATTACGTTTTGCAGACGCAGCAGCTATTCTTCCTGGGGTTCACAAAATGTAAAAAAAAAATATGACAAGTAACAAAATACTGATAAACAAGGACAGTCACACAAATTTAAATTAGAACGATATTGCAAACAATAGAACAACATAAATAATGTGCCTGTTAGTGTGTTCGTGTCCCCCCCGTGTCCCCCTCCCCCGTGTCCCCCCCGTGTCCCCCTCCCCCGTGTCCCCCCCGTGTCCCTCCCCCCGTGTTGTGGCCCCCGTGTCGTCCCCCGTGTCGTCCCCGTGTCGTCCCCCGTGTCGCCCCCCCCCGTGTCCCCCCCGTGTCGTCCCCGTGTCGTCCCCTCCGTGTCGTTCCCCCCGTGTCGTCCCCCCCGTGTCCCCCCCCGTGTCGTCCCCCGTGTCGTCCCCCCCGTGTCGTCCCCCTCACAATCCCCTCCGTTCCATGAGATGTTGCTCAATCTTTTGTTGTAACTGTAATTTTGCTGTTTTGAGATCCATGCGATCATGGCACTGTAAAACATTGTGCGTTAACTGTTTATTTGGGAGAAAGTTGCATAGTCTTTTTTTTATTTTTAACTGAATATAATTTATATATTATATTTATATGTTATTCTAAGCGTTCTACAACGAATTTCAGCGGGACATCACTAGGCTATTTGAAGACCTCCCTGGGAGAGGAAAAGTGTTGTAATAGATGTGACAAGCCAACAAACACAGGTTGAAAAACACTGCTCCATAATAGCACAAAATGTACTGTAAATAATTCAGTGTTCCATGCTTTCCACCATTAAAAACAATAGCATTTCTACAAATATTGAGTTTAAAGATTCACAGCACATTTGTAATGATTTAATAATTCAACAAAGATGCAAAATATTACAAATGCAAAGAGATATTTCTCTTCGTTTTATTGTCAGGAAGGAACAGCATAAGAAGCAACAGCATAAATAAACACATCATATGAGTCCAACATTACAAAAACAGGAGAAAAACAATTGGGCACTGGAGCATACCAGAGATCAAGTAACCTGCTATTCTAGGGCACAAAGGCATCCCTCATAAACTAATGTTTAACATTCTAGGTTACTGACAGTCCAAACAGGAACAAATGACAGTCCGGACAGGAACAAATGACAGTCCGGACAGGAACAAATGACAGTCCAAACAGGAACAAATGAAAGTCCAAACAGGAACAAATGACAGTCCAAACAGGAACAAATGGCAGTCCGGACAGGAACAAATGACAGTCCGGACAGGAACAAATGACAGTCCAAACAGGAACAAATGACTGTCCAAACAGGAACAAATGACAGTCCGGACAGGAACAAATGACTGTCCAAACAGGAACAAATGACAGTCCGGACAGGAACAAATGGCAGTCTGGACAGGACAGGACATAGCAATAGTCACTGTGACCCTGAGATAAGTATCTGTGACCCTGAGATAAGGCTGTCATGGCCATGGGCTCAGTGCTTAAAGGCAGTGTAGCACGTGCACTGAGTGCACAAAACATTAAGAACACCTTCCTAATATTGAGTTGCACCCCCTTTTGCCCTCAGAACAGCCTCAATTTGTTGGGCATGGAATACAAGGTGTTGAAAGTGTTCCACAGGGATGCTGGCCCATGTTGACTCCAATGCTTCCCAAAGTGTTTTTTTAAATATTTTTTTATTTCACCTTTATTTAACCAGGTAGGCGAGTTAAGAACAAGTTCTCATTTACAACTGCGACCTGGCCAAGATAAAGCAAAGCAGTGCGACACAAACAACAACACAGAGTTACACATGGAATAAACAAACGTACAGTCAATAACAGAATAGAAAAAGTCTATATACAGTGTGTGCAAATGGCATAAGGAGGTAAGGCAATAAATAGGCCATAGTAGCGAAGTTATTAAAATTTAGCAAATTAACACTGGAGTGATAGATGTGCAGATGATGATGTGCAAGTAGAAATACTGGTGTGCAAAAGAGCAAAAAAGTAAATAAAAACAATATGGGGATGAGGTAGGTAGTTGGATGGGCTATTTACAGATTGGCTGTGTACAGCTGCAGTGATCAGTAATCTGCTCAGATAGCTGGTGCTTAAAGTTAGTGAGGAAGGTATACGTCTCCAACTTCAGCGATTTTTGCAATTAATTCCGGTCATTGGCAGCAAAGAACTGGAAGGAAAGGCGGCCAAAGGAGGTGTTGGCTTTGGGGATGACCAGTGAGATATACCTGCTGGTGTCATAAAATAGTTCTGCAGGAGGGGTGAAGTCAGGCGCAGGAGACTCAGGTACGTTTAACGTGTTTAATAAAGAAGGCAAGTCCAACACGAACATGAAGGACGCGGGACGCAGCCCAGCAACCTAATTCCCAAAACACGTAACGTAACTCAGGAACAGTAACATAAATTCCCCCAAACCTACAGCAACAGACACGAAACAATCCCGCACAACCCCAAACACAAAACAGACAGACTAAATACCCCACTAATTACTAAACACAAAACAGACTAAATACCCCACTAATTACTAAACACAAAACAGACTAAATACCCCACTAATTACTAAACACAAAACAGACTAAATACCCCACTAATTACTAAACACAAAACAGACTAAATACCCCACTAATTACTAAACACAAAACAGACTAAATACCCCACTAATTACTAAACACAAAACAGACTAAATACCCCACTAATTACTAAACACAAAACAGACTAAATACCCCACTAATTACTAAACACAAAACAGACAGACTAAATACCCCACTAATTACTAAACACAAAACAGACAGACTAAATACCCCACTAATTACTAAACACAAAACAGACAGACTAAATACCCCACTAATTACTAAACACAAAACAGACAGACTAAATACCCCCACTAATTACTAAACACAAAACAGACAGACTAAATACCCCCACTAATTACTAAACACAAAACAGACTGAATACCCCACTAATTACTAAACACAAAACAGACTGAATACCCCACTAATTACTAAACACAAAACAGACTGAATACCCCACTAATTACTAAACACAAAACAGACTAAATACCCCACTAATTACTAAACACAAAACAGACAGACTAAATACCCCACTAATTACTAAACACAAAACAGACAGACTAAATACCCCCACTAATTACTAAACACAAAACAGACTGAATACCCCACTAATTACTAAACACAAAACAGACAGACTAAATACCCCCACTAATTACTAAACACAAAACAGACAGACTAAATACCCCACTAATTACTAAACACAAAACAGACAGACTAAATACCCCACTAATTACTAAACACAAAACAGACAGACTAAATACCCCACTAATTACTAAACACAAAACAGGTGCTACTCTAACCAGACATTACCAAACGAAACAGAAACATAGATCGGTGTCAGCTAGTAGGCCGGCGATGACGATCCCCGAGCACCGCCCGAACGGGGAGAGGCGCCACCTGTGGACTTTGTGACAGCTGGAGCACGTGCTACGGGTGGGTGTTGTTATGGTGACCAGTGAGCTGAGATAAGGCGGAGCTTTACCTAGCAAAGACTTATAGATGACCTGGAGCCAGTGGGTTTGGCGACGAATATGTAGCGAGGGCCAGCCGACAAGAACATGCAAGTCGCAGTGGTGGGTGGTATTTGGGGCTTTGGTGACAAAACCGATGGCACTGTGACAGACTGCATCTAGTTTGCTGAGTAGAGTGTGGGAAGGTATTTTGTAAATGACATCGACGAAGTTGAGGATCGGTAGGACAGTCAGTTTTACGGGGGTAAATTTGGCAGCATGAGTGAAGGAGGCTTTGTTGTGAAATAGAAAGCCGATTCTAGATTTGATTTTGGATTGGAGATATTAAATATGAGTCTGGAAGGAGAGTTTACAGTCTAGCCAGACACCTAGGTATTTGTAGTTGTCCACGTATTCTAGGTCAGAACCGTCCAGAGTAGTGATGCTAGTCGGGCGGGCGGGTGCGGGCAGCGAACGGTTGCAAAACATGCATTTGGTTTTACTAGCGTTTAAGAGCAGTTGGAGGCCATGGAAGGAGTGTTGTATGGCATTGAAGCTCGTTTGGAGGTTAGTTAACACAGTGTCCAAAGAAGGGCCAGATGTATACAGAATGGTGTCGTCTGCGTAGAGGTGGATCAGGGAATCACCTGCAGCAAGAGCAACATCGTTGATATATACAGAGAAAAGAGTCGGCACGAGAATTGAACCCTGTGGTACCCCCATAGAGACTGCCAGAGGTCCGGAAAATAGGCCCTCCGATTTGACACACTGAACTCTGTCTGCAAAGTAGTTGGTGAACCAGGCGAGGCAGTCATTTGAGAAACCAAGGCTATTGAGTCTGCCGATAAGAATACGGTGATTGACAGAGTCGAAAGCCTTGGCCAGGTTGATGAAGACGGCTGCACGGTACTGTCTTTTATCGATGGCGGTTATGATATCGTTTAGGACCTTGAGCGTGGCTGAGGTGCACCCATGACCAGCTTGGAAACCGGATTGCACAGCGGAGAAGGTACGGTGGGATTCGAAATGGTCAGTGTTCTGTTTATTAACTTGGCTTTCGAAGACTTTAGAAAGGCAGGGCAGGATGGATATAGGTCTATAACAGTTTGGACCCCCTTTGAAGAGGGGGATGACTGCGGCAGCTTTCCAATATTTAGGGATCTCGGACGATACGAAAGAGAGGTTGAACAAACTGGTAATAGGGGTTGCAACAATGGCGGTGGATAATTTTAGAAGGAGAGGGTCCAGATCGTCTAGCCCAGCTGATTTGTACGGGTCCAGGTTTTGCAGCTCTTTCAGAACATCTGCTATCTGGATTTGGGTGAAGGAGAAGCTGGGGAGGCTTGGGCAAGTAGCTGCAGGGGGTGCGGAGCTGTTGGCAGGGGTTGGGGTAGCCAGGATGGCCAGCCGTAGAGAAATGCTTATCGAAATGTTCGATTATCATGGATTTATCGGTGGTGACCGTGTTACCTAGCCTCAGTGCAGTGGGCAGCTGGGAGGAGGTGCTCTTGTTCTCCATGGACTTTACAGTGTCCCAAAACTTTTTGGAGTTAGAGTTACAGGATGCAAATTTCTGTTCGAAAAAGCTAACCTTTGCTTTCCTGACTGACTGCGTGTATTGGTTCCTAACTTCCCTGAACAGTTGCATATTGCGGGGACTATTCGATGCTATTGCAGTCCGCCACAGGATGTTTTTGTGCTGGTCAAGGACAGTCAGGTCTGGAATGAACCAAGGGCTATATCTGTTCTTAGTTCTAAAAAATTTTGAAAGGGGCATGCTTATTTAAGATGGTGAGGAAATTACTTTTAAAGAATGACCAGGCATCCTCGACTGATGGGATGAGGTCAATATCCTTCCAGGATACACGGGCCAGGTCGATTAGAAAGGCCTGCTCGCAGAAGTGTTTTAGGGAGCGTTTGACAGTGATGAGGGGTGGTCGTTTGACCGCGGACCCATAGCGGATGCAGGCAATGTGGCTATGATCGCTGAGATCCTGATTGAAAACAGCAGAGGTGTATTTGGAGGGCAAGTTGGTCAGGATAATACCTGACGATGCCCATGTTTACGGATTTAGGGTTGTACCTGGTGGTTTCCTTGATAATTTGTGTGGGATTGAGGGCATCTAGCTTAGATTGTAGGACTGCTGGGGTGTTAAGCATATCCCGGTTTAGGTCACCTAACAGAACGAACTCTGAAGATAGATTGGGGGCAATCAATTCACATATGGTGTCCAGGGCACAGCTGGGAGCTGAGGGGGGTCTATAACAGGCGGCAACAGTGAGAGACTTATTTCTGGAGAGATTCATTTTTAAAATTAGAAGCTCAAACTGTTTGGGCATAGACCTGGAATGTATGACAAAACTTTGCAAGCTATCTCTGCAGTAGACTGCAACTATCTTCATGGAAAATGCTGTAGTTGGGTATGGAAATCTCAGAATTTTTGGTGGCCTTCCTAAGCCAGGATTCAGACACGGCAAGGACATCAGGGTTGGCGGAGTGTGCTAAAGCAGTGAGTAAAACAAACTTAGGGAGGAGGCTTCGGATGTTAACATGCATGAAACCAAGGCTTTTACGGTTACAGAAGTCAACAAATGAGAGCGCCTGGGGACACACAGGGCTTGGGTTAACCTCTATATCACCCGAGTAGGAGTAGGATGAGGGTACGGCTAAAGGCTATCAAAACTGGTCGTCTAGTGCGTTGGGGACAGAGAATAAAAGGAGCAGATTTCTGGGGGTGGTAGGATAGATTCAGGGCATAATGTACAGACAGGGGTATGGTGGGGTGCGGGTACAGTGGAGGTAAGCCCAGGCACTGAGTGATGATAAGAGAGGTTGTATCTCTGGACGCACTAGTTATGTTGGGTGAGGTCACCGTATGTGTGGGAGGTGGGACAAAAGAGTTCTCTGAGGCATGTTGAGTGGGACTAGGGGCTCCGCAGTAAAATAAAACAATGATAACTACCCTAAACAACAGTATACAAGGCATATTGACATTAGAGAGAGACATAAAGTGAGGCATAAAGCAATCACAGGTGTTGATTGGGAGAGCTAGCTAAGACAACAACGGGTAAGACATCAACAGCTAATCAGCTAAGACAACAACAACAGGTAAAATAACGATGAATGGGCAGAGAGGGTCAGTTAACTACATACAGGGCCTGAGTTCGCGGCTGGGGCCGACAGATAAACAAAATAAACAAAATGGAGTACCGTGATTAATGAACAGTCCAGCAGGCATCAACTATGTAGCCAAGTGATCATAGGGTCCAGTGAACAGCAATAGATGAAACAGGGAAGCCGCTAGGTAGTCGTTACTACGCTAGCAAGCGGGAGACACGGCGTTAAAAAAAAGTGAACAGGCCGGGGTAAGTAGAAGCGCCTGCTCCGACGTCCGGCAAAGGCCGGTTGAGGGCGCAACGGATGGAATTACGTCGGCAGACCAGTCATGATGGAACGGCGGGGCTCCGTGTCGACAAAGGGTCCAGGCCAGTTGGCAAAATAGGTATTGTAGCTGGAGTCATTTTGTTTGCTAGCCGGGAGATGCGCCTGGCTAGAGGCTAACTGGTGCTAGCTTCGGGACAAGGGCATTAGCCACTATAGCCACTCGGTAGCAGCTAGCTAGCAGCGATGATCTGATGTAAAGGTCTAGAGCTTACGGCAAGAATCCGGTGGTGTAATGAATTCTAGTCGTGTTAGTGAAGAGTCCGAGGCATCAACTGTGTAGCTGAGTGATCATAGGGTCCACTGAGTAGGCCGGGAGATGGGCCTGGCTCAAGGATAGTTTCGGGGCTGGGCCACTCGGTAGCAGCTAGCTAGCTGTAATGATCAGGAGTAATGGTCCAGGGCTTTTGGCAGGAATTAGGTGTTGTAGTGGAGTCCAGTATGCTCAGGGTTGATAACGCAAGCTGGCAGACTGGCAAGTATTATCCAGGCTAAAAGTGGCTGGTGTCTGTGCTAAAAGTAAAGGCCGCTAGCAGTGGCTAACAATGACTAAGTAACTAGTAGCTAATTAGCTGGTTAGCTTCTGATGGCTAGCTTCTGATGGAGGGTTTGGCTATAAGGTCTAAAAACAGCAGATCCGTCCCACATTGGGGGAGGCGGGTTGCAGGAAGGTATATTTGATTTAAAAATGGAAAAAGAGATTGAAAATATATTGAAATATATATAAAAAAGACGAAAAAAACGACAAACAACGTCTGCACTGCTACGCCATCTTGGGCTTCCTTTCCTTGGTGTTCCTCCATCATGTACAGTAGACTACAGACAATATGTTCCTCCACCATGTACAGTAGACTACAGACAATATGTTCCTCCACCATGTACAGTAGAGTACAGACAATATGTTCCTCCATGTACAGTAGACTACAGACAATATGTTCCTCCATCATGTACAGTAGACTACAGACAATATGTTCCTCCATCATGTACAGTAGAGTACAGACAATATGTTCCTCCATGTACAGTAGACTACAGACAATATGTTCCTCCATGTACAGTAGACTACAGACAATATGTTCCTCCATGTACAGTAGACTACAGACAATATGTTCCTCCATGTACAGTAGACTACAGACAATATGTTCCTCCATCATGTACAGTAGACTACAGACAATATGTTCCTCCATCATGCACAGTAGACTACAGACAATATGTTCCTCCATCATGTACAGTAGACTACAGACAATATGTTCCTCCATCATGTACAGTAGACTACAGACAATATGTTCCTCCATCATGTAGACTACAGACAATATGTTCCTCCATCATGTACAGTAGACTACAGCCAGACAATATGTTCCTCCACCATGCACAGTAGACTACAGACAATATGTTCCTCCATCATGTACAGTAGACTACAGACAATATGTTCCTCCACCATGTACAGTAGACTACAGCCAGACAATATGTTCCTCCATCATGTACAGTAGACTACAGACAATATGTTCTTCCACCATGTACACTAGACTACAGACAATATGTTCCTCCACCATGTACACTAGACTACAGACAATATGTTCCTCCACCATGTACACTAGACTACAGACAATATGTTCCTCCACCCTGTACAGTAGACTACAGACAGACAATATGTTCCTCCATGTACAGTAGACTACAGACAATATGTTCCTCCATCATGTACAGTAGACTACAGACAATATGTTCCTCTATCATGTAGACTACAGACAATATGTTCCTCCACCATGTACAGTAGACTACAGCCAGACAATATGTTCCTCCATCATGTACAGTAGACTACAGCCAGACAATATGTTCCTCCACCATGTACAGTAGACTACAGCCAATATGTTCCTCCATCATGTACAGTAGACTACAGCCAATATGTTCCTCCATCATGTACAGTAGACTACAGACAATATATTCCTCCATCATGTACAGTAGACTACAGACAATATGTTCCTCTATCATGTAGACTACAGACAATATGTTCCTCCACCATGTACAGTAGACTACAGCCAGACAATATGTTCCTCCACCATGTACAGTAGACTACAGCCAGACAATATGTTCCTCCATCATGTACAGTAGACTACAGCCAGACAATATGTTCCTCCACCATGTACAGTAGACTACAGACAATATCTTCCTCCATCATGTACAGTAGACTACAGACAATATGTTCCTCCATCATGTACAGTAGACTACAGCCAGACAATATGTTCCTCCATCATGTACAGTAGACTACAGACAATATGTTCCTCCACCATGTACAGTAGACTACAGACAATATGTTCCTCCACCATGTACAGTAGACTACAGACAATATGTTCCTCCACCATGTACAGTAGACTACAGACAATATGTTCCTCCGTCATGTACAGTAGACTACAGACAATATGTTCCTCCACCATGTACAGTAGACTACAGACAATATGTTCTTCCACCATGTACACTAGACTACAGACAATATGTTCCTCCATGTACAGTAGACTACAGACAATATGTTCCTCCATCATGTACAGTAGACTACAGACAATATGTTCCTCCATCATGTAGACTACAGACAATATGTTCCTCCATCATGTACAGTAGACTACAGACAATATGTTCCTCCATCATGTACAGTAGACTACAGACAATATGTTCCTCCATCATGTACAGTAGACTACAGACAATATGTTCCTCCACCATGTACAGTAGACTACAGCCAGACAATATGTTCCTCCATCATGTACAGTAGACTACAGACAATATGTTCCTCCATCATGTACAGTAGACTACAGACAATATGTTCCTCCACCATGTACAGTAGACTACAGACAATATGTTCCTCCATCATGTACAGTAGACTACAGACAATATGTTCCTCCACCATGTCGGTAGACTACAGACAATATGTTCCTCCATCATGTAGACTATAGACAATATGTTCCTCCACCATGTACAGTAGACTACAGCCAGACAATATGTTCCTCCACCATGCACAGTAGACTACAGACAATATGTTCCTCCATCATGTACAGTAGACTACAGACAATATGTTCCTCCGTCATGTACAGTAGACTACAGACAATATGTTCCTCCATCATGTACAGTAGACTACAGACAATATGTTCCTCCACCATGTACAGTAGACTACAGCCAGTCTATGTTCCTCCACCATGTACAGTAGACTACAGACAATATGTTCCTCCACCATGTACAGTAGACTACAGACAATATGTTCCTCCATCATGTACAGTAGATTACAGCCAGACAATATGTTCCTCCACCATGTACAGTAGACTACAGACAATATGTTCCTCCACCATGTACAGTAGACTACAGACAATATGTTCCTCCATCATGTACAGTAGACTACAGCCAGACAATATGTTCCTCCATCATGTACAGTAGACTACAGACAATATGTTCCTCCACCATGTACAGTAGACTACAGACAATATGTTCCTCCAGCATGTACAGTAGACTACAGACAATATGTTCCTCCATCATGTAGACTACAGACAATATGTTCCTCCATCATGTAGACTACAGACAATATGTTCCTCCTTCATGTAGACTACAGACAATATGTACCTCCACCATGTACAGTAGACTACAGACAATATGTTCCTCCATCATGTACAGTAGACTACAGACAATATGTTCCTCCACCATGAACAGTAGACTACAGACAATATGTTCCTCCACCATGTACACTTGACTACAGACAATATGTTCCTCCATCATGTACAGTAGACTACAGACAATATGTACCTCCACCATGTACAGTAGACTACAGACAATATGTTCCTCCATCATGTACAGTAGACTACAGACAATATGTTCCTCCATCATGTACAGTAGACTACAGACAATATGTTCCTCCACCATGTACACTTGACTACAGACAATATGTTCCTCCATCATGTACAGTAGACTACAGCCAGACAATATGTTCCTCCATCATGTACAGTAGACTACAGCCAGGCAATATGTTCCTCCATCATGTACAGTAGACTACAGCCAATATGTTCCTCCATCATGTACAGTAGACTACAGCCAGGCAATATGTTCCTCCATCATGTACAGTAGACTACAGCCAATATGTTCCTGATAAACCTTAAGGGTTTCCCAGACACAGATTAAAGGAAAAATCCTGATGATGATGATAAGTGATACTTTGCTTCTTGAAAAAATCCTATATCTTGAAAACTTGACTGCTGAGGTACAAAACATTTTAGGACTGTTTCAATAAATAAAAATACCAAAATATATTTTTTGAGTGGATATTTTTCCTTGAAGGCAACTTCTGGACTGAAATTTAAACTCAACGGGGAACCTCCTGTCACGTTCGTTGTAAGGATGGGACCAAAACGCAGCGGGAATGTGTATACTCTTCTTTATTACGAAGAAGAAAACCAAAATAAACACTTAATACATAACAACGATGAAAAACAGTCCTATGATGCACACATACAGAACAACCCTCCACAAAAACCCATGAAAAAAACACCCCTACTAAATAGGACCTTCAATTAGAGGCAATGAGAAACAGCTGCCTCCAATTGAAGGTCAAACCAATAAACTAAGCATAGAAATAGATAAACTAAACGCAGACAGAAATAGACTAACATAGAACATAACCCCAAAAAACCCGAAACACATAAAACAAACACCCCCTGCCACGTCCTGACCAAACTACAATAACAAATAACCCCTTCACTGGTCAGGACGTGACACATCCATTGAAAGCGCTTTTTAGTCAAGGCTTTTCGGTGGCTGGGAAGCCGGCCCATAAACTATAAAAGACTAAAACATTGATACTTTATTTGCTTTTATTCACATACCTCTCTGTAGACCCTCTCCACACTCGTAGAAAAAAAGGTGGGATCTAGAACCTAAAGGGGTTCTTCGGCTGTCCCCATAGGATAACCGTTTGAAGAACCCTTTTTGGTTCCAGTTAGAACCATATCGGGTTCTACATGGAACCCAAAAGAGTTTTCCTATTGGGACAGCCGAAGATCCCTTTGGGACCCCTTTTTTTCTAAGACTGCACTGCCTCCATGCAGCTGGGAGAGGCTAGGACCAGGCTGTCCTTCAGCAGGGTGTTGGTGAGGTAGTCACAGGGCAGGTGGGCCAGACGGATCAACTCTAGAGACTCTGGGAGGTGGGGGAGCCAGGACTCCTGGTGTGCATCACCCAGGCCAGGGGTGCCTCCACGCAGATACACTCTGGTCTACAGCCTCTTGACACGCCACTAACCGCTCCTTCTCTAGCAGAGGGAACTCCTCCCGGTGCTGCACAGCCTCAAAGTTCTCCAGGAGGAATCCCCAGACCTTGGCTACGACCTCAGGACAGCCGTGCACCTCCCCGGACTCTAGGATGCCCAGAAAATTGGTGCAGGAGGTAGAGGCTGCACACGGCCCAGACCGCCTGGAACTGGAGGTGCGTTCCCTTGGTTGATGGTGAGTTTCCGTGTGTAGCAGAAGTCTAGTAGAGATTGCCATGATGTCGGGGTACATGCCTTGTATCTCCACCTGGACAGTGATGCTCTCCACAAAGTCCCGGTAGAACATTGAGTGGAAGTAGACACTGCAGAGAGCCAGGACGGCCAGGATGGCAGGGGAAGTCGCAACATCTCCAGGGGCCTGTATTCACACAGAATCACAGAGTAGGAGTGTTGATCTAGGATCAGGTTCCCCCTCTGATTCATAATGATTTAAAAGGCAAAACTGATCCTAGATCAGCAATACGGATCCAGGAATCTCCAGAACAACATCCATTTTTCCTACAGAGTGATAGCAGTGGTCAGAGATTGTTTTTGCCAAATCGTCCAAGTCCATACATTTAGTATCAACTTAATAAATCGCCTCAAATACACAACAATCAAATCATGTTGAGCCGTGTAGCAATATGGATCATATTATAGTTACAACGATAACTGTTTTGGAAACAGGTGGTTGCCAAAGGCTGTTAATTTATAATCCAGGCTGAATCACATCCGGCCGTGATTGGGAGTCCCATTGGGCGGCGCACAATTGGCCCAGCGTCGTCCAGGTTTGGCCGGGGTAGGCCGTCATTGTAAATAAGAATTTGTTGTTAACTGACTTGCCTAGTTAAATAAAGGTCTATATAAAAAAATATATACAATAATAATTATAATAAAAAGTAGTTACTTAGAAGAACAAAAAAAACACATAATAAATGAACAACGGAATTTATTTCCGACCCCTAGAGTGTTGTAAACATGTGTTTATAGCGTCCAAATCTGACTACAAGAGAAAAGAATGGGAAAAAGGAAAAACACAAAGTAATCACAAGTTATTTGGAAATAATGCACTGTTTATGATACAAAATAGTTTGTAAGCTTTTACATCTAGGCCTCATGCGCAATTTAATGTAGAGTGATGCAGTGAAAGATATGTGAAAACTTGATATTGTATGTGGAAGCTGTGTTATTTCACAAAGACATAGAGTCAAAGCTAACAGCTGTAGAGTCAGAGCTAACAGCTGTAGAGTCAGAGCTAACAGCTGTAGAGTCAGAGCTAACAGCTGTAGAGTCAGAGCTAACAGCTGTAGAGTCAGAGCTAACAGCTGTAGAGTCAGAGCTAACAGCAGTAGAGTCAAAGCTAACAGCTGTAGAGTCAGAGCTAACAGCTGTAGAGTCAGAGCTAACAGCTGTAGAGTCAGAGCTAACAGCAGTAGAGAGGAGCTAACAGCTGTAGAGTCAGTCAGAGCTAACAGCTGTAGAGTCAGTCAGAGCTAACAGCAGGAGAGAGGAGCTAACAGCTGTAGAGTCAGAGCTAACAGCTGTAGAGTCAGTCAGAGCTAACAGCTGTAGAGTCAGAGCTAACAGCTGTAGAGTCAGTCAGAGCTAACAGCTGTAGAGTCAGAGCTAACAGCTGTAGAGTCAGTCAGAGCTAACAGCTGTAGAATCAGTCAAACAGCTGTAGAGTCAGTCAGAGCTAACAGCTGTAGAGTCAGTCAGAGCTAACAGCAGGAGAGAGGAGATACAGTAATACCACATTGCCTTGTGGGGTAGAGATGTGAGAGGTTTACTAGAAGCTTTATGCAAACACAAGATTCGGAGTGCTGCGTTTTCCTCACACAAGGGACTGCTCTTTGTAATACGGTCTGACATTCGGGATTTTTTACTACGTGAAAATTGTGACACGCTTTATCATTCATTCCGCAGCCGTGAGGGCAGTGTTTTCACTTGGTTCTTGGATATGATCTATAGGCTATATAGGCTATTCATCAAAGTAACCTATTTTGCATTGATAACCAAATATAATCTCAGTGTCTGTTCAAACAGTAAACCAAACAACAAGAATCCACCAAAAAGGTATTTTGTTTAGCAGTAATAACTAGTGATTACAGGCTATTGTGAAATGCTAGAACCTGCTGTAGCCAGCTAGCTAACCGTGTGCTTTTGCTAACCGTGTGCTTTTGCTAACCATGTGCTTTTGCTAACCATGTGCTTTTTTTCTACATGACCAAAACATGGTGTTCTATTTTTAACTGGGAATGAATACACGAGCAGTATGTTAAACTGGGATAATGTTTCAGGTTACACAGGCAAGTTTAACAATATTTGCCAGGGCATATTTTTTTGTTATTGTAAATCGTTTTATTTCACATGGAAAGCTAAAAAGGCTAGCTAGCCTGCTATGTTTTTAGCCAGACTAAAGCCAACTAGCCAGGCTAAAGCCAGCTAGCCAGACTAAAGCCAACTAGCCAGGCTAAAGCCAGCTAGCCAGACTAAAGCCAGCTAGCCAGGCTAAAGCCAGCTAGCCAGACTAAAGCCAGCTAGCCAGGCTAAAGCCAGCTAGCCAGGCTAAAGCCAGCTGGCAACTACTAGCAAGGGTAGGTGACTCTTCCTTGCTTTCACAAAATGAGAAGACAAAAAAAAAACGTTGCTATTGCCCAGTGAGGATATCAATGTTACCAAAAGGTGTCTTCTGCTCCGAAAATCCCACTCCACCCACACACACACATAGATCTAAGGAGTCAATTTATAATTACTATTTTACCTTTTATTTAACTAGGCAAGCTGAAGCTTGTAGTAAACGTAATACTTAAAAGGATTCTCCAGATTTCGGCATTGAGGCCCTAAATCTACTTCTCCAGAGTCAGATGAACTTGTGGATACCATTTTTACGTCTCTGCATGCAGTTTGAAGGAAGTTGATAACATAGCGGTAGTGCAGTTGCTAACTGATGTTAGCGCAATGACTGGAAGACTGTGGTAGCAGATACCAAGACTTCTAGTCATTGCACTAACGCTAGTTAGCATTGGCTTGCGAAACTACCTCTAACTTTCTTCATACTGAACACAGAGACATAAAAATAGTATCCACAAGTTCGTCTGACTTTGGTGAAGTACATAAAGGGCATCATTGTCAGAATATCAAAGTTGTCTTTTTACACTATGTAACATCATGGTACAAGGTGACATCATGCTAATAGTATTGATACTGATATGTGTCAGAGTGGTGAGTGACGAAGGAAAACCATGTTATCAGTAGGTGTACAGACGGTACTGGGGCTCTTCTCAGAGGAAATCACATGGACACTAGCATGTCCTTTATGCTTCTTTATTGTAATAATGTTATAGCTTGTACTATACATCTGACTACCTGTTTCTAAGATTGGAAAGTTTACTGTAGGCCTACTTATTGCTTTCTCTTTAAATAATAAGAGCTGTTACAACTATTCACAAAGAACACAAAGGTATTCACACTCAGAATAAAATGCGCTTACAGTACAGCCATCCCTTACTATAACTTGATATCAGCAGACTACATAACTATAACTTGATTTCAGAAGACTACCAATTATTTAAAAAATATTTAAAAAAAGAAGGTACAGTGAAAACAACTACTACTCAAAATCAAAAATCTCTGCCTCCTTGTCTTTCCAGAAAGTGAAACTCCTGTCTATGTATTTGCAAATCTCATCATTGCTGAAACTGGAAATGTCTGTTCCTTGTTTAATCAGAGCCCCTTCATCTGGTGTCGGGGTTTGGAGAATGACTTTGGGCACAGGCCTGACCTCTGGTAGGAACTGTTGTTTCTCTACCTCTGGCAGTTCAGACTGAGTCGTTGACACGTTCCCAAAGAACTTGACCTTAATGTCCTCGAAGCCGTCCTTCCACTCACGGTTCCCAGCCTCGATGTCCATCATGACGGCCTTGTGGAACTCCCGGATGCTCTCCCAGGTGAAACGACCAACGTGATCAAACACCTCAAAGCACAGCAGGTGTCTCATCTTCCTCTCGTCCGCGGGGAGTTCGAGTTCCAGGATGTGGAAGTACCCCAGCATAAAGAGGTCAAGGGTCAGGCTGTCATAGTCCACCATCGCCCCGTCCACCTTGTGGAGGAATTAGAACGAGATTCAGAATCACAATCAGTTTGTGTGTGTGTAGAAAGTGTCTGTGTGTGTGTATAAAGTGCAGAATGACCTTGGGGAGGAACTGTTCAGGGGAGTATGGTGCCTGCTGCCGGTGGAGACGGCGGATCTGTCGAGATGGAACGCTGGAGATCATGCTCCTCCAATCACCAATCATCTTGTTGATGACACTCCTCTGTTTGAAGAAATGTCCCAGAGGCATCTGAGATCCCCTCTGTGGTCCGCTCCCATCTGTCCCCCCAGGTTTACCAACTACCTCTTCCACACTGGCTCTTCTCTCCGCCTCTCTGGTCTTCAGTGTCACTGTGTAGGCTGACTTCTTCCAGTGGCCCAGGAACAGCACCACGATACGTTCCTTCCGTAGACTGGTGGTTTCTCTAACGTCGGTCATGTTGTCATCATAGGCTATGCCTGAGTCACTGTTCTGGTCAGCTTCAGGGGCTGGGTTCATCTCTTTTGGCTGTTCCTGTGTTCCTTTGACCTTTAACCCCAGGCCTTCTTCCTGTATGGTTGACATCGCGGGGACCTCTTCTTCTGATTCTTCTTCATGACCTTCAAAGTTGGACTTCAGATTCCGGACAGAAACCCCAAACTGTTGGATCTCGGACTCTATCTTCTCCCTGCGTCCTCGGGTAGAGGTGGGTCTGTCTGGGGTCTGGGAGAACACAGTGGATAGCTCTGTGTTGGGCATCTTAGAGTACGGCCCGTCTGCCAGGTTGGCCATCAGCAGGGACATGCTCTTTACGATGCCTGAGATGCGGTTGCACCACACGGGCAGAGGGACCTTAATTAAGGGATTACAATGGAAATAAGTCATTGACTTCATTGTGTGATTCTAGAAACATAGTTCATGTTTATAAAATAGAATTACATATGTCATTCAATAGGATCTCTGTGGTATATACACTGTTTAATTATTTTGTTGTCAAATAAACTCAAACCTGAGACTCCTGGTTGGGGTTTCTGAACTGAGTGCTGGCTGTGATGTTGACGATGGGAGCTGGCAGGATGGTCCTGAGCTCCTCAGCCAGACGAGCTAGCTCTGTCTCATAGCCTTCACAGTTTTTCTGGTTGGACACGCTCTGGATCTGCTTCTCCAGGTAGATCAGGTCGTCCTCGGTCAGCAGCTCTCCAAACGGGCCCAGGATAGCGTTGTGGGCCTGGGAGTACCTCCAATTCACCGCTTTGGAAGTGCTGTTCCCATTCTCCTACAAAGGTGGAGGAGACACAGTACAGAGTTTTTTAATATACAGTACACATCATATCACTGACATACACACGGTGAGGGAACACAAGAAATGAGTAGACTTAATCTGGGTCGGAGAATCTGTCTCTTTATGTCCTGATTGGTGTAATGACTACGAATAACATGCCAGATCTATTGATGTGACCATACAGCATCATGGGTTATCCAATCAGAGCTGTGACCGTATTGGAATATGAAATCAGAGTGCCTCACCTTCCTCCTCTGGTCCTCCTCATCCAATAGCCTGGCCTGTAGCTGACGCACCATGACCTGTCTCTTCCACTCAGCGATTGGCCGACCCCGCTCGTCATGGGTGGGAACCAGGTAGTCAATATCTGACAGGTTGGCCTCTTCCGTGGGCAGAACTACCATCCTGTTCTGTTGGTGACGAAACAATATCAACACCAATTTACCATCAGTATAACAGCTTGTTGTATTAGTCCAATATGGAGACTGAGCTGGACAAGATGGGTCTCTCATGGGACAGGGCAGAAACTGTGACCAAAGACAGACTCCAGTGGCAGAAGATTGTTGCTGCCTTATGTTCCACACCAGACAAAGAGGACTAAGTAAGTAAGTATTAGTCCAAGTAGAGAAATATCAGAAAGAGAAGTGATGTGATGCTTACTGCTTGTGCTACAGCTACTGTGGTTATTTCGGTCTGTTTCAGAGATGTGATAGATTTCATGTTGTCAAGGAACTTTTTGTCACCGAGCAGGTTTTTGCCAGCCAGGAGATTTTTGTCAGAAGCCTTCGCCAGATCGACAGTTTTTACCTCAGCCTTTACCAGTATCTTACCCTGTTTAAGACAAAGAGAGTTAACATTCATTCCGTTATAACCAGCTTGGTGGTCTAAGAACATGAATTTAAAAAACACAGAAGAGGAAATCTGATGTAAGTGTTTACTGCGTGTGCTGCGTCAGCTGAAGACTTCCTTTCAGTGAGGAGCTTTTTGCCACCAAGTGTAACGTTTTTGGTCAGATCAACAGTAATGACTTCTTCAGAAGGTTTGTTCCGACTGATTCCGTCTGCGGAAAATGTATGTCTCACCACCATTTTACTCTGTTGAAGAAAGGCAATACCGCACATCAGTTAAAATAACTTGGTCAAATAGACCTACTAATCCAAGAACAGAAACAAGATATCAGAGAGTGGAGAGTAATTACAGCATTTGTTGAAGCTTCTGGAGACTTCATTTCACAGAGGAGTTTTTTGCCACCGAGCTCAAGGACGTTTTGGGTCGGATCAACAGTAGACTGTTCAGAAGGTTTGACTTCTTCTGTGGAAAACGACACCATCTTACTCTGTTGAAGACAAAGCTATATCATTCATCAGTTACATACGGTGTCCATATTAGGACAGCCTCAGACAAAGCAGGACTTGTTTCATTATCAGGATGTCCTAATACGGACACCATAATAAATAACAGATAGGAGTATTAATACAAAAACACAAATATCTGAGGAAGAGCAAAGAGGAAATCCAATGTAAATCCAATGCAATGGATTTCATCAGCATTATACAGTGAGGGAAAAAAGTATTTGATCCCCTGCTGATTTTGTACATTTTCCCACTGACAAAGAAATGATCAGTCTATAATTTTAATGGTAGGTTTATTTGAACAGTGAGAGACAGAATAACAACAAAAAAATCCAGAAAAACGCATGTCAAAAATGTTATAAAATGATTTGCATTTTAATGAGGGAAATAAGTATTTGACCCCTTTGCAAAACATGACTTAGTACTTGGTGGCAAAACCCTTGTTGGCAATCACAGAGGTCAGACATTTCTTGTAGTTGGCCACCAGGTTTGCAGGAGGGATTTTGTCCCATCCTCTTTGCAGATCTTCTCCAAGTCATTAAGGTTTCAAGGCTGACGTTTGGCAACTCGAACCTTCAGCTCCCTCCACAGATTTTCTTTGGGATTAAGGCCTGGAGACTGGCTAGGCCACTCCAGGACCTTAATGTGCTTCTTCTTGAGCCAATTCCTTTGTTGCCTTGGCCGTGTGTTTTGGGTCATTGCCATGCTGGAATACCCATCCACGACCCATTTTCAATGCCCTGGCTGAGGGAAGGAGGTTCTCACCCAAGATTTGACGGTACATGGCCCCGTCCATCGTCCCTTTGATGCGGTGAAGTTGTCCTGTCCCCTGAGCAGAAAAACACCCCCAAAGCATAATGTTTCCACCTCCATGGTTGACGTGGGGATGGTGTTCTTGGGGTCATAGGCAGCATTCCTCCTCCTCCAAACACGGCGAGTTGAGTTGATGCCAAAGAGCTCCATTTTGGTCTCATCTGACCACAACACTTTCACCCAGTTGTCCTCTGAATCATTCAGATATTCATTGGCAAACTTCAGACGGGCATGTATATGTATTCTTGAGCAGGGGGACCTTGCGGGCGCTGCAGGATTTCAGTCCTTCACGGCGTAGTGTGTTACCAATTGTTTTCTTGGTGACTATGGTCCCAGCTGCCTTGAGATCATTGACAAGATCCTCCCGTGTAGTTCTGGGCTGATTCCTCACCGTTCTCATGATCATTGCAACTCCACGAGGTGAGATCTTGCATGGAGCCCCAGGCCGAGGGAGATTGACAGTTCTTTTGTGTTTCTTCCATTTGCGAATAATCGCACCAAATGTTGTCACCTTCTCACCAAGCTGCTTGGCGATGGTCTTGTAGCCCATTCCAGCCTTGTGTAGGTCTACAATCTTGTCCCTGACATCCTTGGAGAGCTCTTTGGTCTTGGCCATGGTGGAGAGTTTGGAATCTGATTGATTTACTTCTGTAGACAGGTGTCTTTTATACAGGTAACAAGCTGCGGTTAGGAGCACTCCCTTTAAGAGTGTGCTCCTAATCTCAGCTCGTTACCTGTATAAAAGACACCTGGGAGCCAGAAATCTTTCTGATTGAGAGGGGGTCAAATACTTATTTCCCTCATTAAAATGCAAATCAATTTATAACATTTTTGGCATGTGTTTTTCTGGATTTTTTGTTGTTGTTATTCTGTCTCTCACTGTTAAAATAAACCTACCATTAAAATTATAGACTGATCAATTCTTTGTCAGTGGGAAAATGTACAAAATCAGCAGGGGATCAAATACTTTTTCCCTCACTGTATATCATTTTACTGTATTAGTTCAAGAACAACAAAACAGAAGCGTTTGGCTAAAAATCTGTAAAAAAATATCTGAGGAAGAACTAACTGCTGCAGCTGGTGAGGATTTCATTTCACAAATGAGCTTTTTTCCACCCAACTGAACTTTGGTGAGATCAACAGTCATCTCTTCCGCTACTATCTTATTCTGTAGAAGACAAAGAAGACCAACTATTTATTTATAAGTATAACAGCCTGGTATATCATCCTAAAAACAGAAAGAGACATATCAAAGGGGGAGGTAATGTGATGCTTACTGTTTGTGTTGATACTAGCTCTGATTGTTTCAAATGAATCATTGACTTCATTTCTGTCAGGAGCCCTTTGTCACCATTGATTTTACCAGCCAGGAGGTTTTTGTCTGAAACCTTGGTCAGATCGACAGTTTTCACCTCCTTGCTGCTCTGACTTAAAGTTTTCACAACTGAAATAAAACAGTGACAGATATGTTTGTTAGTGTATGTTTTAAACGAGAGCAGTGTTAAATAAATAAATTAAGTAGAAATAGAGTGCAATACTGGTATAAAACTAAACTGGTAGGGTCGGGACGATGCCAGTATTGTGATAGTCGTTAGTATCGTGGCAAGGAAACAAAACATGAAGTGGATTGACCTTCCGTAGGAATACAAGCCTAATGTTGGAAACAAACATATTATGTTGTCATCCAGAATCACATGTATTTATTTCCCAAGCTATAGCACACAATATTTATTTTGGTTTTCAAAGGACTAAAGTATTTGGTCTGCTTTGTGTTTGAATTTTTTTGCCATGGAAAAAATATTGTGATACTGGTATCATCACAGCCCTGCTAACTGGTGTTACCCTCACCTGTTGAAGCCACTATAACATGTTGTACACTGGAGATGGCAGATGGTTGTGGTTGAGAGGAGGATGAGGTGGGTAGAGGAGGTTCAGGCAGAGGAGCAGGGTATCGAGCCTGAAGGGACTCCTCTGTTTCTGGTTGCTGGGCAGGAAAACAAAGAGATGGTAAATCTTTGGGATATAGGATATGCTGACATGGGATATACAACATTTCCCCATCAGCCCTGGAATTTGAATTGGCAACCCACTGGGTACTTGAGGCTATGTGATATATAGAGATAGATAGAGACAAATAATCACTGACAGTAGCTAGGTTAGAAGCTAGGTTAGTAGATAGGTTAGAAGCTAGGTTAGTAGCTAGGTTAGAAGCTAGGTTAGAAGCTAGGTTAGTAGCTAGGTTAGTAGAAGGTTAGAAGCTAGGTTAGTAGATAGGTTAGAAGCTAGGTTAGTAGATAGGTTAGAAGCTAGGTTAGAAGCTAGGTTAGGAGCTAGGTTAGTAGATAGGTTAGAAGCTATGTTAGAAGCTAGGTTTAAAAGCTAGATTAGAAACTAGGTTAAAAGCTAGGTTAGTAGCTAGATTAGAAGCTATGTTCGTTGCTAGATTAGTAGCTAGGTTCGTAGCTAGGCTAGTAGCTGGGTTAGAAGCTAGGTTAGTAGCTGGGTTAGAAGCTAGGTTAGAAGCTAGGTTAGTAGCTAGGTTCGTAGCTGGGATAGAAGCTAGGTTAGTAGCTAGGTTAGAAGCTAGGTTCGTAGCTAGGTTAGAAGCTAGGTTCGTAGCTAGGTTAGAAGCTAGGTTCGTAGCTAGGTTAGTAGCTGGGATAGAAGCTAGGTTAGTAGCTAGGTTAGAAGCTAGGTTCGTAGCTAGGTTAGAAGCTAGGTTCGTAGCTAGGTTAGTAGCTAGATTAGAAGCTAGGTTAGTAGCTGGGTTAAAAGCTAGGTTAGTAGCTAGGTTAAAAGATAGGTTAGAAGCTAGGTTAGTAGCTAGGTTAGAAGCTAGGTTAGTAGCTAGGTTAGAAGCTAGGTTAGTAGCTAGGTTTAAAAGCTAGATTAGAAACTAGGTTAAAAGCTAGGTTAGTAGCTAGATTAGAAGCTATGTTCGTTGCTAGATTAGTAGCTAGGTTCGTAGCTAGGTTAGTAGCTGGGTTAGAAGCTAGGTTAGTAGCTGGGTTAGAAGCTAGGTTAGTAGCTAGGTTAGAAGCTAAGTTAGTAGCTAGGTTCGTAGCTGGGTTCGTAGCTAGGTTAGAAGCTAGGTTAGTAGCTGGGTTAGAAGCTAGGTTAAAAGCTAGGTTAGTAGCTAGGTTAGTAGCTGGGATAGAAGCTAGGTTAGTAGCTAGGTTAGAAGCTAGGTTCGTAGCTAGGTTAGAAGCTAGGTTCGTAGCTAGGTTAGTAGCTGGGATAGAAGCTAGGTTCGTAGCTAGGTTAGAAGCCAGGTTCATAGCTAGGTTAGTAGCTAGGTTAGAAGCTAGGTTAGAAGCTAGGTTAGTAGCTAGGTTAGTAGCTAGGTTAATAGCTAGATTAGAAGCTAGGTTAGTAGCTAGGTTAGAAGCTAGGTTTCCATCAAATTTGCGACAGGTTTTTATGCAAATATTCTAAAATCTGCATAAAATAATATTCACATTTTCCCACCAGAGATGTGTTTCCATCAAACAGATATATTGCGGATAAAAGTCTGTGTGATGACTTAGTGCACATAAAGATAATGTTTGTGGTTAAATTCCCATGTACCGAATGAAAAATACAAGGAAATTGGTTTCCAACGCATTTTAAACTCTGATAGTTTTGTTATATAGCAAATGTGCTCACTCTGATCTTGGCACGTGCCAACAGCTCGCATACACAGTACGGGTAGGCTAGCAACATATTGCGATTATTATGGATAAGAGCAATATTATTTTTCTTTGTCAAATGGCAGCCAAGCATCGATCATCATGTCACCAGAATAAGACCCTCGATATTTATTGGAAAGGAGCATCAAGCTCATCACCTTGCACATTCACCACCCTGTGAAGTGGGAGAACGAAGCCTAGAGAGGAACCAGACTCAGAGGGGAAGCCCATCTAGAGAGGATCCAGACTCAGATGGGAAGCCCATCTAGAGAGGAACCACTTGGAGGGGAAGCCCATCTAGAGAGGATCCAGACTCAGATGGGAAGCCCATCTAGAGAGGAACCACTCGGAGGGGAAGTCCATCTAGAGAGGAACCAGACTCAGAGGGGAAACCCACCAGAAGCCCATCGGAAAGCCAACCATCAACTCAGCCAATCACCTTTAAGCTCTCCATATTTGTTTTGTTGTTATTGTGGAAGTAGTCCAGGCCGGGGTCGCTAAGGCGACGGTAGTAGTCCTCTTTACTGGGCTGCCACGCCACAGCCTGTCTCCCCCTCACATCCTCCTCTATCGGACCTAGTTCTTCTATTGGCTGGTCTGCTGAGAAGGGCTGGGAGGGGGACAAAGAGAGAGAGAGAGAGAGAGAGAGAAGCTCAGATCGGAGAGGTACAATGAGTTCAGAACAGTGTAGAGAGGAGAGGAAAATAAAGAAATAGAGGATTAGGGAGAGGAGAAGAAAGAAACAAACCTTGCATGTATTGGCAGGATTTCAACCCCTGTGGGGATGATGCAGGATATATGGAAGCATTTAGATCTCCCCTAATGAAGCTGTAATGTCCTAATGGAGGCCATGCAGAATGCAGATCAAATTCTGCTCTCCAAGGACAGGATTAAAACCCACAATGTCTGTGTTCCAAACGGTGCCCTATTCCCTATGTAGTGCACTACTGTTGACCACAGCCCCTAAGGCTCTAGTGTACAGTATAGGGAATAGGGTGCCATTTGGAACACACTAAACATCAAAGGCAGGGCTGATACGCTGCAGAACACTATTGTGCTTTGTCTCCAAGGAGTGGTCCCAGCCATTTCCTCACTCACGCCACTTTGATGTGGAACATCCACAAATACGCTGTGACACTGCAGCATCGCTCTTACTGCAGAGTTAACTTCAAGATGGTGCGGACAGACAAGGTCACCCTGTCCCTAACTCCTAGCCGACTTTGCAGTATTTTTGTTGTTGTGTTATTTCTTCCATTATTTTCTCAGAATGTTTTCTTCCATTATTACCTATAGTCTAAAACAACTTATGGTTATTAGATTGGCGATCACCAGCGTTTCGACCAGAAATGTGACTTTCCTGAAGTGGATTCTTTGTTCATACCCCCAGAGGCATTTCCACTCATCTCAGGGGCTGCTCCAAGACGCCGCCGACGAAGAAGAGGAATACAGAGTGAGCTTTTAGTCCAACTCAGGAGGCGTTCATACTATTCACCGCATACGAGTATATTACTCGCTAATGTTCAGTCCCTGGACAATAAAGTAGATGAGCTCAGAGCGAGGATCACCTTCCAGGGAGACATCAGGGACTGTAACATACTCTGTTTCCGGAATCATAGCTCTCTCCGGATATACTGTCCCCGTCCATACAGCCAGCGGGGTTCTCCATTCATCGTGCGGACAGGAAGAAAGAAAGAACTCTCTGGGAAAAAGAAAGGCGGAGGTGTATGTTTCATGATAAACTAACATGGAATACCTCACTATAAAATGCAGACTATTCTTTTGTCTCTCCAGAGAGAATTCTCTTCGGTCATTGTCACGGCCGTGTATATTCCCCCTCAAGTTGACACCGCGACAGCTCTGAAGGAACTACATTGGACTTTGTGCAAACTGGAAACCGCATATCCTGAGGCCGCATTTATTGTAGCTTGGGACCAATAAAGCAAATCTGAGGAAAATGCTACCAAAGTTTTATCAACACATCGCTTGCACTACTTGTTCATCAAGAAACTCTTGACCATTGCTACTCCCCCTTCTGGGATGGCTAAGAAGCCCTCTCCTGCCCTCCTTTTGGCAAATCAGATCACGCCTCCACATTCTGCTCCTCCTTTCCTATAGGCAGAAACTTAAACAGGAAGTTCCCGTGGTAAGGACTGTTCAATGTTGTTCTGGCCAATCAGAATCTATGCTTCAAGATTGTCTTGACCAAGCGGACTGGGATATGTTCCGGGTTGCCTCTGAGAATAACATTGACGTATACACTGACTCGGTGACAGAGTTCATCAGGAAGTGGTATAGAGGATGTTATTCCCAGTGTGAGGATTATTCTAACTAAAACCTTCTGGATAGATGGCAGCATTCATGCAAAACTGAAATCGTAAGCCTGATTACCAACAATGACGAGACAGCCGACAGGGAGGAGGTGAAGGCCCTGGCGGAGTGGGGCCAGGAAAATAACCTCTCCCTCAATGTTAACAAAATGAAGGAGCTGATCGTGGACTTCAGGAGGTAGCAGAGAGAGCACGCTCCCATCCACATAGAAAAGCTTAAAGTTTCTCAGTGAGCACATCACTGACAACCTGAAATGGTCCATCCACACAGACAGTGTGGTGAAGAAGGCGCAACAGCACCTATTCAACCTCAGGAGGCTGAAGAAATTCGGCCTGGCCCCTAACACTCTCACTAACTTTTGCAGATGCACCATTGAGAGCATCCTGTCTGGCTGTATCACCACCTGGTACAGCAACTTTAATAATGTTTACATACTGTTTTACCCACTTCATATTCAGTACCAGTCAAAAGTTTGGACACACCTACTCATTCAAGGGTTTTTCTTTAATTATAATAATTTCTACATTGTAGAATAATAGTGAAGACATAAAAACTATGAAATAACACATATGGAATCACGTAGTAACCAAAAAGGTGTTAAACAAATCAAAATATATTTTATATTTGAGATTCTTCAAAGTAGCCACCCTTTGCCTTGATAACAGCTTTGCACACTCTTGGCATTCTCTCAACCATGAGACTATGAGGTAGTCACCTGGAATGCATTTCAATTAACAGGTGTGCCTTGTTAAAAGTTAATTTGGAATGGAATGTCTTTCCTTCTTAATGCTTTTGAGCCAATCAGTTGTGTTGTAGGGGTGGTATAAAGAAGATAGTCCTATTTGCCATTCTCTCAACCAGCTACATGAGGAACGTATTTCCAACAGTCTTGAAGCTGTTCCCACATACACATGGAGGGGGAGGTGTGATGGTCCTTTGCTGGTGACACTGTCAGTGATACATTTTTCATTAATTCAAGATACACTTAACCAGCATGGCTACCACAACATTCTGCAGCGATATGCCATCCCATCTGGTTTGCACTTATTGGGACTATCATTTGTTTTTCAACAGGACAATGACCCAAAACACACCTCCAGGCTGTGTAAGGGATATTTGACCATGAAGGAGAGTGATGGAGCGCTGAATCAGATTACCTGGCCTCCACAATCACCCGACCTCAACCCAAATGAGATGGTTTGGGATGAGTTGGACCACAGAGGGATGGAAAAGCAGCCAAGTGCTCAGCATGTGGGAACTCCTTCAAGACTGTTGGAAAATAATTCCTCATGATGCTGGTTGAGAGAATGCCTAGAGTGTGCAAGACTGTCATCAAGGCAAAGGGTGGCTACTTTGAATTATCTAAAATCTATTTTGATTTGTTTAACGCTCTTTTGGTTACTACATGATTCCATATGTGTTATTTCATAGTTTTGATGTCGTCACTATTAATCTACAATGTAGAAAATAGTAAAAATAAAGGAAAAACCCTTGAGGTGTGTCCTATATAGCGCCTTGCAAAAGTATTCATCCCCCTTGGCGTTTTCCTATTTTGTTGAATTACAACCTGTAATTTAAATGGAATACTTTCACAAGCCACTGCACACACACACTGAGTGTATAAAACATTAGGAACCTCTTCCTAATATTGAGTTGCATCCCCTTTTGCCCTCAGAACAGTCTCAATTCGTCAGGACATGGACTCTACAAGGTGTCAAAAGCGTTCCACAGGAATGCTGGCCCATGTTGACTCCAATGCTTCCCACAGTTGTGCCAAGTTGGCTGTATGTCCTTTGGGTGGTGGACCATTCTTCATACACACGGGAGAGTAGAGGCTGTTATAGCAGCAAAGGTGGGGCCAATTCCATATTAATGCCCATGGTAGGTGTCCACATACTCTTGGTCATGTAGTGTACATTTAGCCCCTTGCGAATTGAAGGGAAATTATGAAACACAGAGAGATGAAAGGTACATTTAATGTTTTAGATTTTTTTTTCTTGGTACATTATTTGGCGAAGCCTAGGTTCCCTTGACATCCATGAATACACGTCACTGCTTCCAATGTCGTTTTAGAGAATTTGGCAGTACATCTAACCGGTCTCAAAACCGCAGACCACATTTATGGTGATATGGGGGCGAGCGTTTTGTTGATGTCAATGGTGTGAAGAGTGCCCCATGGTGGAGGTGGGGTTATGGTATGGGCAGGCATAAGCTACGGACAACGAACACAATTGCATTTTATCGATGGCCATTTGAATGCACAAAGATATCTTGACGAGATCCTGAGGCCCATTATCCACCGCCATCACCACATGTTTCAGCATGATAATTAACAGCCTCATGTCGCAAGGATCTGTAGACAATTCCCGGAAGCTAAAAATGTCCCAGTTCTTCAATGGCCTACCTACCCACCGGACATGTCAGCCATTGAGCATGTTTGGGATGCTCTGGATCAACAGCGTGTTCCAGTTCCTGCCAATATCCAGTAACTTCACACAGCCATTGAAGAGGAGTGGGACAACATTCCACAGGCCACAATCAACAGCCTGATCAACTCTTTGCGAAGGAGATGTGTCGCACTGCGTGAGGAAAATGTTGATCACAGCAGATACTGACTGGTTTTCTGATCCACGCCCCTACCTTTTTTTTAAGGTATCTGTGACCAACAGAAGCATATCTGTATTCCCAGTCATGTGAAATCCATAGATTAGTGCCTCATTTTTATTTATTTAAATTGACTGATTTCCTTATATGAAATGTAACTCAGTAAAATGTTCAAAATTGTTGCATGTTGCGTCAGTATATTATCCTACCCCTGGCCTAGTTAATCAACACAGCATTGTATCAAATAAATCCATAGCAATCAACAAAATCAATAAGTAACTTACGGCTCAGACCCGAGTGATGCTACGTCCTTCAGTCAGTCAGTTAGTTTGTTATCCAGTCAGTCAGCCCTCAATGATGAAGATGTGACAGAATCTGCCGATAGATCACACCCAGTCAGTCAGCCAGCCATCCAGCCTGCCAGGTAACCAGGCAGCTAGCCATTCAGTCAGTCAGCCAGCCATCCAGCCTGCCAGATAACCAGGCAGCCAGTCATTCAGGTAGGTGTTTGACACCCCCATGAACAAACAGCTAGCCTCCACCACTGCCCAGAGGGCTGTCCTGCCAGCCAATAAACAATAACACTGATCGGAGAATGGTGTTAATTATTAAGGTGTAGGATGGGATGGCCGGTAATGTCCCTAATGTAGGACAAACCAATAGCTATGTTGTTGTGGCACCGAACAAAGGAAGAGAACTGTCCCAATGGCATCCTATTCCCTTTATAGTACACTACTTTTGACCAGGACCCATAGGGAATAGGGTGTCATTTGGTACGATCCCTAAATCTGTCAAAGCTGCTGGAAAAGAGACATTTTATACACAAAATGTATGTGGACACCAATTCAAATGAATGGATTCGTCTATTTCAGCCACACCCGTTGCTGACAGGTGTATAAAATCGAGCACACAGCCATGCAATCTCAATACGCAAACATTGGCAGTAGAATGGCCCATACTAAAGAGCTCTGCGACTTTCAAAGTGGCACGGTCATAGGATGACACCTTTCCAACAAGTCAGTTCGACAAATTTCTGCCCCAGTCAACTGTAAGTGCCTTTATTTTGAAGTGGAAACATGTTCCGGCTGATCATTATCTCTGTTTCAGCTGTTCATTATCTCCGTTTCAGCTGATCATTATCCTCGTTTCAGCTGTTCATTATCCCCTTTCCAGCTGTTCATTATCCCCGTTCCAGCTATTCATTATCTCCGTTCCAGCTGTTCATTATCCCCGTTTCAGCTGTTCATTATCCCTGTTTCAGCTGTTCATTATCTCCGTTTCAGCTGTTCATTATCTCCGTTTCAGCTGTTCATTATCTCCGTTCCAGCTGATCATTATCTCCGTTCCAGCTGATCATTATCTCCGTTCCAACTGATCCTTATCTCCGTTTCAGCAAAACATTAGCTGATCCCTACCCCTGTTTCAGCTGATCCTCATCCCTGTTTCAGCGGATCAGTACCCCTGTTTCAGCTGATCCTTATCCCTGTTTCAGCTGATCCCCATCCCTGTTTCAGCTGATCAGTATCCCTGTTTCAGCTGATCAGTACCCCTGTTTCAGCTGATCAGTACCCCTGTTTCAGCTGATCCTCATCCCTGTTTCAGCTGATCCCCATCCCTGTTTCAGCTGATCCCCATCCCTGTTTCAGCTGATCCCCATCCCTGTTTCAGCTGATCCTCATCCCTGTTTCAGCTGATCCTCATCCCTGTTTCAGCTGATCGTCATCCCTGTTTCAGCTGATCCCCATCCCTGTTTCAGCTGATCCTGAACCCTGTTTCAGCTGATCCTGACTCCTGTTTCAGCTGATCCACATCCCTGTTTCAGCTGATCCTCATCCCTGTTTCAGCTGATCCTAATCCCTGTTTCAGCTGATCAGTACCCCTGTTTCAGCTGATCAGTACCCCTGTTTCAGCTGATCCACATCCCTGTTTCAGCTGATCCTCATCCCTGTTTCAGCTGATCCACATCCCTGTTTCAGCTGATCCTCATCCCTGTTTCAGCTGATCCCCATCCCTGGTTCAGCTGATCATGATTTATGTTTCAGCTGATGGATGTGAAGGCCCTTTCTTGACTTTCCAATGTAAAAAATTTATAAAACACATTTCAAGATGTCCACTGTATTTGTGTGTGAATGAAGAGCGGAAGTCCTAGGCTGTGTCCCAAATGGCACCCTATTCCCTATATAGTGCACTATAAAGAGAATAGAGTGCGATTTGGGACAAAACCCTCAATGCGTGCAAAATAAACCCAACCCCATGAGGTTGTTTATTTGCAGCTGTTTCTGAAGGAGAGGCACTACTGCCGGTAAGAGGTGAGCAGAGCTGCTGGCTGGCTGGCTGACTGACTGACTGGATAGCTGGCTGGCTGGCTGACTGACTGGATAGCTGGCTGGCTGGCTGACTGACTGGATAGCTGGATGGCTGGCTGACTGACTGACTGGATAGCTGGCTGGCTGACTGACTGACTGGATAGCTGGCTGGCTGACTGACTGACTGACTGGATAGCTGGCTGGCTGGCTGACTGACTGGATAGCTGGCTGGCTGGCTGACTGACTGACTGGATAGCTGGCTGGCTGGCTGACTGACTGGATAGCTGGCTGGCTGGCTGACTGACTGGATAGCTGGATGGCTGGCTGACTGACTGACTGGATAGCTGGCTGGCTGACTGACTGACTGGATAGCTGGCTGGCTGACTGACTGACTGACTGGATAGCTGGCTGGCTGGCTGACTGACTGACTGACTGGATAGCTGGCTGGCTGGCTGACTGACTGGATAGCTGGCTGGCTGGCTGACTGACTGACTGGATAGCTGGCTGGCTGGCTGACTGACTGACTGACTGGATAGCTGGCTGGCTGGCTGACTGACTGGATAGCTGGCTGGCTGGCTGACTGACTGACTGGATAGCTGGCTGGCTGGCTGACTGACTGACTGGATAGCTGGCTGGCTGGCTGACTGACTGACTGGATAGCTGGCTGGCTGGCTGACTGACTGACTGGATAGCTGGCTGGCTGGCTGGCTGACTGACTGGATAGCTGGATGGCTGGCTGACTGACTGACTGGATAGCTGGCTGGCTGGCTGACTGACTGACTGGCTGGCTGGCTGACTGACTGACTGGATAGCTGGCTGGCTGGCTGACTGACTGACTGGATAGCTGGCTGGCTGGCTGACTGACTGGATAGCTGGATGGCTGGCTGACTGATTGACTGACTGGCTGGATGGATGGCTGTAGCAGAACGCTAGCTAAATAAGGAGGAGGGAAGGTGACCTCTTTAGGAGAAAACCAAACATCAGGAAATGCCTAGCACGCAACTCTCTGGCCACTAGGCCCGTTAAAGCTGCCGATCGGAAACGAGACGAAGTGACGGACAGACACTTTAGAACGGACAGAAACACTACAACCCTGTGAATTACACAGTGCTCTGTGAACGTGTGACACTAAGGGACGTGTAATTAAAATGACGTATTGGATTTATACTGCAAGGTTTTTCACAGAACTACTGTTCGCAATGACTTCAATTTCATGGGATTAAATAGATTAAAAAGTACAAGCATTATCCTTGAGAGTTCACACTTTACACTAGATTCTAGAGTCTTTGTTGAGAACATTTCACCAAAGCCCTATTCTAATCTAAACTAATCTGCAGAGAAAACCATTCCACCATAACATGATATGCTATGTGTAATGTGTGATCTGGAAACAGAACGTGACACACAATCAAACCGAGGACGACGTGTGTTTGATGCCAACATGACATCCTGCGCCTGAGGGATAGAGTTTCCTGTTCCAGGCTTCACAACCACGGTAAAAATGATGAAACCGAAGCCCTCAGATCTCATAACCGGCTCAGGCCCCTAGGCCAGGCCCTCCACCCGCCACCTGAGCTTCCTATCTGGGGTAACCGATAGGCCCCAGGGGGCTCACGGCGGCTCCAAACCACAGCTGCAACACTGCAGCGCCAGCGGCTCCACAGTTAATTAGCTGTCCCATTGTTAACAAGAGGAAGGAGGATTATTTTAGGTGGAGTGGGAGGTGAAGCTAACCCCGTCAGTCAAGCCTCGCTGGGTACTCTCCAAATGGCACCCTATTCCCTATATAGTGCACTACTATTGACCGGGGCTGGCACCCTATTTCCTATATAGTGCACTACCCTTGACCAGGGTTGGCACCCTATTCCCTATATAGTGCACTACTATTGACCGGGGCTGGCACCCTATTCCGTATATAGTGCACTACCCTTGACCGGGGCTGGCACCCTATTCCCTATATAGTGCATTAATTTAGACCAGGGCTGGCACCCTATTCCCTATATAGTGCACTACTATTGACCGGGGCTGGCACCCTATTCCCTATATAGTGCACTCTTATTGACCAGGGCTGGCACCCTATTCCCGATATAGTGGACTACTATTGACCAGGGCTGGCACCCTATTCCCGATATAGTGGACTACTATTGACCGGGGCTGACACCCTATTCCCTATATAGTGCACTACCCTTGACCAGGGCTGGCACCCTATTCCCTATATAGTGGACTACCCTTGACCAGGGCTGGCACCCTATTCCCTATATAGTGCCATATGGAGAGCACCTGGCACCCTATTCCCTATATAGTGCCATATGGAGAGCACCTGGCACCCTATTCCCTATATAGTGCCATATGGAGAGCACCTGGCACCCTATTCCCTATATAGTGCCATATGGAGAGCACCTGGCACCCTATTCCCTATATAGTGCCATATGGAGAGCACCTGGCACCCTATTCCCTATATAGTGCCATATGGAGAGCACCTGGCCGTCTCCGTCACCATCGTCACCCCTTCATCCTCACTCTATCAACTCTGATCCTCTGGAGACTAAATCATGTTTCTACGGGCTGCTGTTACTGTGAAGGGGACACATCACTGGGTAACTATGGGCTGTCAGGTAGAGCTGCTGTTACTGTGAAGGGGACACATCACTGGGTAACTATGGGCTGTCAGGTAGAGCTGCTGTTACTGTGAAGGGGACACATCACTGGGTAACTATGGGCTGTCAGGTAGAGCTGCTGTTACTGTGAAGGGGACATATCACTGGGTAACTATGGGCTGTCAGGTAGAGCTGCTGTTACTGTGAAGGGGACACATCACTGTGTATCTATGGGCTGTCAGTTAGAGAGCTGCTCTTACTGTGAAGGGGTCACATCACTGGGTAACTATGGGCTGTCAGGTAGAGCTGCTGTTACTGTGAAGGGGACACATCACTGGGTAACTATGGGCTGTCAGGTAGAGCTGCTGTTACTGTGAAGGGGACACATCACTGGGTAACTATGGGCTGTCAGGTAGAGCTGCTCTTACTGTGAAGGGGACACATCACTGGGTAACTATGGGCTGTCAGGTAGAGCTGCTGTTACTGTGAAGGGGACACATCACTGGGTAACTATGGGCTGTCAGGTAGAGCTGCTGTTACTGTGAAGGGGACACATCACTGGGTAACTATGGGCTGTCAGGTAGAGCTGCTGTTACTGTGAAGGGGACACATCACTGGGTAACTATGGGCTGTCAGGTAGAGCTGCTGTTACTGTGAAGGGGACACATCACTGGGTAACTATGGGCTGTCAGGTAGAGCTGCTGTTACTGTGAAGGGGACACATCACTGGGTAACTATGGGCTGTCAGGTAGAGAACAGCTGTTACTGTGAAGGGGACACATCACTGGGTAACTATGGGCTGTCAGGTAGAGAACAGCTGTTACTGTGAAGGGGACACATCACTGGGTAACTATGGGCTGTCAGGTAGAGCTGCTGTTACTGTGAAGGGGACACATCACTGGGTAACTATGGGCTGTCAGGTAGAGAGCTGCTCTTACTGTTTACCTATGGGTATATATAACTGTGGACGTGGTGGACTGAGGCGAGCACACACAATACACACACACACACACACACATCCACGCAGCAATCCGCACATCCACACAGCAATACACACATCCACACACCTACATTCACACACACATCCACACACACGTTTTGAGGTTTTTAAAAGTGTTCTTACACTATGATTTGGAACATTCAAAGCAACTGGGACACGTCCATGGTTGTCATGGTTGCCATGGTTGTCATGGTTGCCATGGTTGTCATGGTTGTCATGGTTGTCATGCTTGTCATGCTTGTCATGGCTGTCACCTTAGCTTGCTATATAACTTCAAAGTGACAGGAAGTATGAGCACCAGAGGGGGGGGGGGGGGGCTTTACAAGTAGGCCATCATTGTAAATAACAATTTGTTCTTAACTGACTTGCCTAGTTAAATAAAAACTAAAATAAATAAATGGACAGTCAAATCACAATATGACAGTAAGAGACAAAACAGTTTTCCTATTTTTAGATGTTTTAAAGCTTGGTCTGACTTGGATTGTACTGCAAAAAGATGCTTTGGAACAATAGACCGTTACAGAGGCCACCGAACAAGAATATATAATATCTGAACTATGAAAGACGGTATAAAGTGAAAGGGTTTGGGTCTTACGCATGTCTCCACGGCTCGGAGGTAACCGGCACAGTCGTAGTGTCCGTTGTACTCCGCAAGGTCTGCTGCTGTGAACCCATCTATGTCCTGCTCCGATGGGCTCACCTGATTGGCTAACAGGATCCTGCAGCACTAGAAAGGAGGGGTAACAGTTAGCAAACAGACTGAATCAAAACCTCTGTTACTATGACCTAACATGACTTCAATATACTGTAGATACTTAGGAGTTCTGATTTAAGATCAGTTTTACCTTTCAGACCACTGTGAATAAGATTACATGGACAAAGGGGCATCAGATCCTAGATCAGCCCTCCCACTCTGAAACTCTTGATAAAATACAGCCCCGTGATCTTGTCATATCTCTCACCTCCAGCTCTCCATTCTCAGCTGCATCATGAAGAGGGGTTCCCCCCCAGTCGTCTCTGATGACCTTTGCCCCCATGCGGAGCAGCCTCTCCAGGATGCGATGGTGCCCTCCACTGGCCGCAAAGTGAAGAGCAGTCGCCCCCTCCCTGTCCTGGCACTGCAGGCTAAGGTCTGTGAAGGTGGCCTGAGAGGGACAAATGTCAACAGACCAGAATGTTAAGGTGGCCTGCAAGGGACAAATGTAAGACCAGGATGTTAAGGCGGCCTGCAAGGGACAAATGTAAGACCAGGATGTTAAGGCGGCCTGCGAGGGACAAATGACAACAGACCAGAATATTAAGGTGGCCAGTGAGGGACAAATGACAGGGGAGGAGAAGGTTTCAACATAAGAAAGTAATCCTTCTGAGGCAGCTTTGATGAACAAGAACACCCCCTGGAAAGGAAGCTTGTCTGTCGCAGGAACTTATAACTCAACATAGTAAACTAATACCATCTGTGGTGGATCTGAAGGGTGGGAAAAAATAACTCATGTAAAATATACTGTGTCTGTAAAATGTATTTAGGTTCAGAACTTTGGTGAAACAGTACAGTTAAAAATATATGGCATCTAGAAATCAAACTGGATGGGATTCAGAGATAGACGGGAGGGGTTTTTCTTAATTTCTACTATTTTCTACATTGTAGAATAATAGTGAAGACATCAAAACTATGAAATAACACATATGGAATCATGTAGTAACCAAAATAGTGTTAAACAAATCAAAATATATTAGTCTAAAGAAGGCCAGATTTAGTGCTTCTTTAATCAGAACAACAATTTTCAGCTGTGCTAACATAATTGCAACATAGTTTTCTAATGATCAATTAGCCTTTTAAAATGATAAACTTGGATTAGCTAACACAACGTGCCATTGGAACACAGGAGTGATGGTCGCTGATAATGGGCCTCTGTATGCCTATATATATATATATATACACAACACTCTAATGTACTTGTCCTCTTGCTCAGTTGTGCACTGGGGCCTCCCACTCCTCTTTGCACTGGGGCCTCCCACTCCTCTTCTGTATACCACACCTACCTTGTCACAACACTCTAATGTACTTGTCCTCTTGCTCAGTTGTGCACTGGGGCCTCCCACTCCTCTTTCTATTCTGGTTAGAGCCAGTGCATTCGGAAAGTATTCAGACCCCTTGACCTTTTCCACATTTTGTTACGTCACAGCCTTAAATTAATTAAATTGTTTTTCTCTCTTATCAACCTGCACACAATACTCCATAATACTCAGTACTTTTTTGAAGCACGTTTGGCAGCGATTACAGCCTCAAGTCTTCTTTGGAATGTCACTACATGCTTGGCACACCTGTATTTGGGGAGTTTCTCCCAAGCTCTGTCAGGTTGGATGGGGAGCATCGCTGCACAGCTATTTTCAGGTCTCTTCAGAGATGTTCGATCGGGTTCAAGTCCGGGCTCTGGCTGGGCCACTCAAGGACATTCAGAGACTTGTCTCGAAGCCACTCCTGCCTTGTCTTGGTTGTGTGCTTAGGGTCATTTCCTGTTGGAAGGTGAACCGCCACCCCAGTCTGAGGTCATGAGTGCTCTGGAGCAGGTTTTCATCAAGGATCTCTCTGTACTTTGCTCCATTCATTTTTGCCTCGATCCTGACTAGTCTCCCAGTCCCTGCTGCTGAAAAACATCCCACAGGATGATGCTGCCACCACCATGCTTCACCGTAGGGATGGTGCCAGGTTTCCTCCAGACGTGACGCTTGGCGTTCAGGCCAAAGAGTTAAATCTTGGTTACATCAGACCAGAGAATCTTGTTTCTCATGGTCTGAGAATCTTTAGGTACCTCTTTGGTAGAGTCCAAGTGGGCTGTCACGGGCCTTTTACTGAGGAGTGGCTTGTGCCTGTCCACTCTACCATAAAGGCCTGATTGGTGGAGTGCTGCAGAGATGGTTGTCCTTCTGGAAGGTTCTTGCATCTCCACAGAGGAACTCTGGAGCTCTGTCAGAGTGACCATATGGTTCTTGGTCACCTCCCTGACCAAGGCCCTTCTCCCCCAATTGCTCAGTTTGGGGCGGTCGGCCAGCTTTAGGAAGAGTCATGGTGGTGCTTCCATTTAAGAATGATGGAGGCCACTGTATTCTTTGTGGACCTTCAATGCTGCAAAAATTATTTGGTACCATTCCCCAGATATGTGCCTCGACACAATCCTGTCTCAGAGCTCTCTGGACAATTCCTTCGACCTCATGGCTTGGTTTTTGCTCTGACATGCACTGTCAACTGTGGGACCTTATATAGACAGGTGTGTGCCTTTCCAAATCATGTCCAATCATTCTAATTTATCACAGGTGGACTCCAATCGTTTTAGAAACATCCCAAGGATGATCAATGGAAACAGGATGCACCTGAGCTCAATTTCGTGTCTCATAGCAAAGGGTCTGAATACTTATGTAAATAAGCTATTTCTGATTCATTTTTAATACATTTGCTTTTTCATTATGGGGTATTGTGTGTAGATTGATGAGGGAAAAACATATTTAATACATTTTGGAATAAGGCTGTAATGTAACAAAATGTGGAAAAAGTCAAGGGGTCTGAATACTGTACATATATATATATATATATATATATATATATATATATATATATATATATATATATTTGCAAAAATATATATATGTGGGTTTGGAAATGATACAGACAATTACACTGATGGAATCTGCAATCTATCCACACTATTAAATTTGATCTACCCCCTCAGACATGAACCTGGACTTACCTACAGCAGGATGCATGATTCAGACATGAACCTGGACTTACCTACAGCAGGATGCATGATTCAGCCATGAACCTGGACTTACCTACAGCAGGATGCATGATTCAGCCATGAACCTGGACTTACCTACAGCAGGATGCATGATTCAGCCATGAACCTGGACTTACCTAGGACGCGTGATTCAGACATGACAGATCTCTACTCTTCATGCAGTCCACTTACCAGCCAGATAACCAGGGCGTGATGCCCCATGTGTGCAGCAGCGTGCAGGCCGGTCATGCCATCATGGGCCCTGAGGTGGACGTCTGACCCGCAGTCCTTCACCAGGTACTCCACTACATGCAGGTGGCCCTCCTGACATGCCAGGTACAGAGGGGTGGCACCAATGCCAGTCTGACGGTTCACACACCTGGTGGAAGAAACACACACGGAGGCATCGTAAAGATGACACCAAAATGTACAGTATACAACTATAGTTACACAGTAATGTTAGTGGTTGATATTATACTACTACAGTTACACAGTAATGTTAGTGGCATATAATACATTATACTACTATAGTTATACAGTGATGTTAGTGGCTGATATTATACTACTATAGTTATACAGTAATGTTAGTGGCTGATATTATACTACTACAGTTACACAGTAATGTTAGTGGCATATAATACATTATACTACTATAGTTATACAGTGATGTTAGTGGCTGATATTATACTACTATAGTTATACAGTAATGTTAGTGGCTGATATTATACTACTATAGTTATACAGTAATGTTAGTGGCATATAATACATTATACTACTATAGTTATACAGTGATGTTAGTGGCTGATATTATACTACTATAGTTATACAGTAATGTTAGTGGCTGATATTATACTACTATAGTTATACAGTAATGTTAGTGGCTGATATTATACTACTATAGTTATACAGTAATGTTAGTGGCATATAATACATTATACTACTATAGTTACACAGTAATGTTAGTGGCTGATATTATACTACTACAGTTAAATAGTAATGTTAGTGCCAGAATGTACACAACCGGTCAAACGTTTTATAACACCTACTCATTCAAGGGTTTTTCTTTGTTTTTACTATTTTCTACATTGTAGTATAATAGCGAAAACATCAAAACTATGAAATAACAAATGGAATTGCAAAAAAAAGTTTGAAACAATCAAAATCTTTGTCACATGCTCCAAATACAACATGTACCCTGAAATTCTTACTTCCCTTATCCACTACAGTTATACAGTAATGTTAGTGGCAGATAATACAGTATACTACAGTAATGTCAGTGGCAGATAATACAGTATGCTACAGGTATACAGTAATGATAATGTTAGGTTAAGGCCAGGTTAGGTTAGGGACAGATAACCCTAAACTGCCCAAACCTGGCCTTAACCTAACCTGGCCCTAACCTGGCCCTAACCTCACCCAACCTGGCCTTAACCTCACCCAACCTGGCCCTAACCTCACCCAACCTGGCCCTAACCTCACCCAACCTGGCCCTAACCTCACCCAACCTGGCCTTAACCTCACCCAACCTGGCCCTAACCTCACCCAACCTGGCCCTAACCTCACCCAACCTGGCCTTAACCTCACCCAACCTGGCCCTAACCTCACCCAACCTGGCCCTAACCTCACCCAACCTGGCCCTAACCTCACCCAACCTGGCCCTAAACTCACCTAACCTGGCCCTAAACTCCCCTAACCTGGCCCTAAACTCACACAACCTGGCCTTAACCTAACCTGGCCCTAACCTGGCCCTAACCTCACCCAACCTGGCCTTAACCTCACCAACCTGGCCCTAACCTCACCCAACCTGGCCCTAACCTCACCCAACCTGGCCTTAACCTCACCCAACCTGGCCCTAACCTCACCCAACCTGGCCCTAACATCACCCAACCTGGCCCTAACCTCACCCAACCTGGCCCTAACCTCACCCAACCTGGCCCTAACCTCACCCAACCTGGCCCTAAACTCACCTAACCTGGCCCTAAACTCCTCTAACCTGGCCCTAAACTCCCCTAACCTGGCCCTAAACTCACATAACCTGGCCTTAACCTCACCCAACCTGGCCCTAAACTCACCTAAACTGGCACTAACCTCACCCAACCTGGCCTTAACCTCACCTAAACTGGCACTAACCTCACCTAACCTGGCCCTCACCTAACCTGGCCCTAACCTCACCTAACCTGGCCCTAACCTGGCCCTAACCTCACCTAACCTGGCCCCAACCTGGCCCTAACCTCACCTGGCCCTAACCTGGCCCTAACCTGGCCCTAACCTCACCTAACCTGGCTCTAACCTCACCTAACCTGGCCCTAATCTCACCTAACCTGGCCCTAACCTGGCCCCAACCTGGCCCTAACCTCACCCCCTGAATGAAACAAAGTAGAGTGGTATGGTTGTCATGGTGCCATCACCCATCGTGTGTGAATCTCTGTGGGGTTTCGAGGTGGCTGACCTGGATAGGTCGTGTGTGTGTGTCCCATTGCCCTGGCGATTACATGTCAGCAGGGCAGAGTGAGAGGAGTCATGGGATACCCTGTGGTTACCTCTCTGGGTCAGGTTAAGGCTAGGGTCAGGGTTACCTCTCTGGGTCAGGTTAAGGCTAGAGTCAGGGTTACCTCTCTGGGTCAGGTTAAGGCTAGGGTCAAGGTTACCTCTCTGGGTCAGGTTAAGGTTAGGGTTATCTCTCTGGGTCAGGTTAAGGTTAGGGTTATCTCTCTGGGTCAGGTTAAGGTTAGGGTTATCTCTCTGGGTCAGGTTAAGGTTAGGGTTACCTCTCTGGGCCAGGTTAAGGTTAGGGTTATCTCTCTGGGTCAGGTTAAGGTTAGGGTTACCTCTCTGGGTCAGGTTAAGGTTAGGGTTACCTCTCTGGGTCAGGTTAAGGTTAGGGTTACCTCTCTGGGTCAGGTTAAGGTTAGGGTTATCTCTCTGGGTCAGGTTAAGGTTAGGGTTACCTCTCTGGGTCAGGTTAAGGTTAGGGTTATCTCTCTGGGTCAGGTTAAGGTTAGGGTTATCTCTCTGGGTCAGGTTAAGGTTAAGGTTATCTCTCTGGGTCAGGTTAAGGTTAGGGTTATCTCTCTGGGTCAGGTTAAGGTTAGGGTTACCTCTCTGGGCCAGGTTAAGGTTAGGGTTATCTCTCTGGGTCAGGTTAAGGTTAGGGTTACCTCTCTGGGTCAGGTTAAGGTTAGGGTTATCTCTCTGGGTCAGGTTAAGGTTAGGGTTATCTCTCTGGGTCAGGTTAGGGTTATCTCTCTGGGTCAGGTTAAGGTTAGGGTTATCTCTCTGGGTCAGGTTAAGGTTAGGGTTACCTCTCTGGGTCAGGTTAAGGTTAGGGTTACCTCTCTGGGTCAGGTTAAGGTTAGGGTTATCTCTCTGGGTCAGGTTAAGGTTAGGGTTATCTCTCTGGGTCAGGTTAAGGTTAGGGTTACCTCTCTGGGTCAGGTTAAGGTTAGGGTTACCTCTCTGGGTCAGGTTAAGGTTAGGGTTATCTCTCTGGGTCAGGTTAAGGTTAGGGTTATCTCTCTGGGTCAGGTTAAGGTTAGGGTTATCTCTCTGGGTCAGGTTAAGGTTAGGGTTACCTCTCTGGGTCAGGTTAAGGTTAGGGTTATCTCTCTGGGTCAGGTTAAGGTTAGGGTTATCTCTCTGGGTCAGGTTAAGGTTAGGGTTATCTCTCTGGGTCAGGTTAAGGTTAGGGTTACCTCTCTGGGTCAGGTTAAGGTTATCTCTCTGGGTCAGGTTAAGGTTTAAGGGTCAGGGTTAGGGTTATCTCTCTGGGTCAGGTTAAGGTTAGGGTTATCTCTCTGGGTCAGGTTAAGGTTAGGGTTACCTCTCTGGGTCAGGTTAAGGTTATCTCTCTGGGTCAGGTTAAGGTTTAAGGGTCAGGGTTAGGGTTATCTCTCTGAGTCAGGTTAAGGTTTTAGAATTCATCACGTCTTACCAGCACTGCTTCCTGTTCAATCAAGAAATACACGCTGGAAATGTACATGAAGCTCCAAGGGTCAACAATCACCTGTGTGCTCTAAAAGGATAAACTAAGCATGAACACCCATCACCTCTGTATGAACTAAAAGGATTTTTTTATTTTTTTATTTCACCTTTATTTAACCAGGTAGGCTAGTTGAGAACAAGTTCTCATTTACAACTGCCACCTGGCCAAGATAAAGCATAGCAATTCAACACATACAACAACACAGAGGTACACATGGAATAAACAAAACATACAGTCAATAATACAGTAGAACCAAAGAAAACAAAAAGTCTATATACAGTGAGTGCAAATGAGGTAAGTTAAGGCAATAAATAGGCCATGGTGGCGAAGTAATTACAATATAGCAATTAAACACTGGAATGGTAGATGTGCAGAAGATGAATGTGCAAGTAGAGATACTGGGGTGCAAAGGAGCAAAATAAATACAGTATGGGGATGAGGTAGGTAGATAGATGGGCTGTTTACAGATGGGCTATGTACAGGTGCAGTGATCTGTGAGCTGCTCTGACAGCTGGTGCTTAAAGCTAGTGAGGGAGATATGAGTCTCCAGCTTCAGCGATTTTGCTGTTTGTTCCATTCATTGGCAGCAGAGAACTGTAAGGAAAGGCGGCCAAAGAGGAATTGGCTTTGGGGTTTACCAGTGAGATATACCTGCTGGAGCGCGTGCTACGGGTGGGTGCTGCTATGGTGACCAGTGAGCTGAGATAAGGCGGGGCTTTACCTAGCAGAGACTTGTAGATAACCTGTAGCCAGTGGGTTTGGTTACGAGTATGAAGCGAGGGTCAACCAACGAGAGCGTACAGGTCGCAATGGTGGGTAGTGTATGGGGCTTTGGTGACAAAACGGATGGCACTGTGAAAGACTGCATCCAGTGTGTTGAGTAGAGTGTTGGAGGCTATTTTATAGATGACATCACCGAAGTCGAGGATCGGTAGGATGGTCAGTTTTACGAGGGTGTGTTTGGCAGCATGAGTGAAGGATGCTTTGTTGCGATATAGGAAGCCGATTCTAGATTTAACTTTGGATTGGAGATGCTTAATGTGAGTCTGGAAGGAGAGCTTACAGTCTAACCAGACACCCAGGTATTTGTAGTTGTCCACGTATTCTAAGTCAGAGCCGTCCAGAGTAGTGATGCTGGACAGGCGAGCAGGTGCGGGCAGTGATCGATTGAATAGCATGCATTTAGTTTTACTTGCATTTAAGAACAGTTGGAGGCCACAGAAGGAGAGTTGTATGGCATTGAAGCTCGTCTGGAGGTTAGTTAACACAATGTCCAAAGAGGGGCCAGAAGTATACAGAATGGTGTCGTCTGCGTAGAGGTGGATCAGAGAATCACCAGCAGCAAGAGCAACATCATTGATGTATACAGAGAAGGGAGTTGGCCCGAGAATTGAACCCCGTGGCACACCCATAGAGACTGCCAGAGGTCCGGACAACAGGCCCTCCGATTTGACACACTGAACTCTATCAGAGAAGTAGTTGGTAAACAGGGCGAGGCAATCATTTGAGAAACCAAGGCTGTCGAGTCTGCCAATAAGAATGTGGTGATTGACAGAGTCGAAAGCCTTGGCCAGGTCGATGAATACGGCTGCACAGTAATGTCTCTTATCGATGGCGGTTATGATGTCGTTTAGGACCTTGAGCGTGGCTGAGGTGCACCCATGACCAGCTCTGAAACCAGATTGCATAGCGGAGAAGGTACGGTGGGATTCGAAATGGTCGGTAATCTGTTTGTTAACTTGGCTTTCGAAGACCTTAGAAAGGCAGGGTGGGATAGATATAGGTCTGTAGCAGTTTGGGTCTAGAGTGTAGCTTTCCAATCTTTGGGAATCTCAGACGATACGAAAGAGAGATTGAACAGGCTAGTAATAGGGGTTGCAACAATTTCATTTTACATTTTAGTGATTTAGCAGACGCTCTTATCCAGAGCGACTTACAGTAGTGAATGCATACATTTCATGCATTTTTATTTATTTTTTCTATATATATATTTTTTTTTGTACTGGCCCCCCGTGGGAATCGAACCCACAACCCTGGCGTTGCACACACCATGCTGGCGTTGCAAACACCATGCTCCACCAACTGAGCCAGAGGGAAGATAATTCGGCAGATAATTTTAGAGAGAGAGGGTCCAGATTGTCTAGCCCGGCTGATTTGTATGGGTCCAGATTTTGTAGCTCTTTCAGAACATCAGCTATCTGGATTTGGGTGAAGGAGAAATGGTGGGGGCTTTGGCAGGTTGCTGTAGAGGGTGCCGGGCAGTTGACCGGGGTAGGGATAAAATAATCATGAACACCCATCACCTCTGTATGAACTCCAGCTCTGAACAGATATTTGTAAGGAATGAGGACATTATTCTCCACTATGACCACTATATTCTCCACTATGACCACTATATTCTCCACTATGACCACTGTAAGACAACGAGGACTATATTCTCCACTATGACCACTATATTCTCCACTATGACCACTATATTCTCCACTATGACCACTGTAAAACAACGAGGACTATATTCTCCACTATGACCACTGTAAAACAACGAGGACTATATTCTCCACTATGACCACTATATTCTCCACTATGACCACTGTAAGACAACGAGGACTATATTCTCCACTATGACCACTATATTCTCCACTATGACCACTATATTCTCCACTATGACCACTGTAAAACAACGAGGACTATATTCTCCACTATGACCACTGTAAAACAACGAGGACTATATTCTCCACCATGACCACTATAAGACAATGAGAACTATATTCTCCACTATGACCACTATATTCTCCACTATGACCACTATAAGACAATGAGGACTATATTCTCCACTATGACCACTGTAAAACAACGAGGACTATATTCTCCACTATGTCCACTGTAAAACAATGAGGACTATATTCTCCACTATGACCACTATAAGACAATGAGAACTATATTCTCCACTATGACCACTATATTCTCCACTATGACCACTATATTCTCCACTATGACCACTGTAAAACAACGAGGACTATATTCTCCACTATGACAACTGTAAAACAACGAGGACTATATTCTCCACTATGACCACTATATTCTCCACTATGACCACTATATTCTCCACTATGACCACTATATTCTCCACTATGACCACTGTAAAACAATGAGGACTATATTCTCCACTATGACCACTGTAAAACAATGAGGACTATATTCTCCACTATGACCACTGTAAAACAATGAGGACTATATTCTCCACTATGACCACTGTAAAACAATGAGGACTATATTCTCCACTATGACCACTGTAAAACAATGAGGACTATATTCTCCACTATGACCACTGTAAAAACAACGAGGACTATATTCTCCACTATGACCACTATATTCTCCACTATGACCACTATAAGACAATGAGGACTATATTCTCCACTATGACCACTGTAAAAACAACGAGGACTATATTCTCCACTATGACCACTGTAAAACAACGAGGACTATATTCTCCACAATGACCACTGTAAAACAATGAGAACTATATTCTCCACTATGACCACTATATTCTCCACTATGACCACTATATTCTCCACTATGACCACTGTAAGACAAGCAGTGACAAGCATACTGACTGGATGGAGGTGTAAAGGTAACAGTCCATACATGTTGTTCATCTTTGGTCCTACCCAGGTGCTTGGTGGACCAGTAGTTTCAGACAGGTGAGGTCTCCCTTGGCAGCAGCGTAATGGGCGGGGACTGCCCCACAGTCTGTCGTCTCCTCGGCAACGCTACCAACCAACAGCAGCCAATGAACGACCTCCACCCGTCCAAACCGAGCTGCGAGATGGAGCGCTGTCGCCCCGGCTGCATCCTGGTCCTACAAAACAGCCGAAGCTTGAATTAAGTCAGGATCAGCATTAGACCATTAGAAGACATACATTATCATGGCAGTCTTATAATGCGTTATAAAAGGCATTATAATGCATTATATACCTTTAAGTACAGTGTTACCAAGTTATTTTAACTTGTACATCTAACCATAGATGTGCTTATAATATATTAGGTCTGGAAAACCAAAAACAGACCCAGAGATCTGTTCATAATGGTACTACTGTATCAACACAGAGCACAAGACATGTTAATGAAAATCCAACCCGAGAAAGCCATCATATTATGCCATCATTACAAGAACATAATCCTATTGGGTCAACTGTCTGAACACCCCTATTGGCATATGAACATCTACCAAACCTGAAGTTTCCAGATCACTTTCTACCACCCCCTAGGAGTTGAGTACAGGGTAATTTACATTTTACATTTTAGTAATTTAGCAGACGCTCTTATCCAGAGCGACTTACAGTAGTGAATGCATACATTTCATACATATTATTATTAATTTTTTCTGAGCTGGCCCCCAGTGGGAATCGAACCCACAACCCTGGCGTTGCAAACACCATGCTCTACCAACTGAGCTACAGGGAAGGCCATCTGATGAATACATCTTTAATCACGTAAAGGAATGTTAATTAACGATTTAAACATCTTATTGCCCTTTTTTTCACCTTCCGTTATGAAGCACAATAAGCTGGAGCAATACAACTTAGAAAAATGTTATCACTGGTCTGAACGATAACAATGAACTCTGAACCTGTTCTTTAACTTGGAGCAGCTGTGTTTAAATGAGATCAAGAGGTCGGTGAGGTTGAGACGGGCCGGTATGAGTTAGAGTGAGAAAAAACTGAATTACAACCTATGAGGAGGTTGAGTTATACACTACTGTGAACAAACACATTTTTTAGGAGGGAGAGAGCGAGAGAGACGAGGGAGAGAGCGAGAGATAGAGAGAGAGAGAGAGACGGGGGAGAGAGCAAGAGAAAGAGAGAGAGAGAGAGAAAGATAACTCATTATCCTAGTCATTACAGAATTCTACTGGACAACAAGAGAGAGAGAGAGTCAGAAGCCAGGTGACTTTGGGTTAGTGTTTACATGCAGTACAGTCTGATGGTTAAAGATCACATTCATGAGGCACAACATGTGCAGTGAATGAGACAAGACCCCTGGGAAGTCCAGGTACCATGGACTCATCTAAACTGCTCTTCGCACTGCTCCTGATACACGGCTGCTGGCTAGACGCCATAGGAGTCAACAGCCACGTATGAGGGCAACAACTACACCAACGTATCTCCATCTCTCTCCAGTCCCATCAGTGTCTCAACCAGCCTCACCACTATGTTGTAACTCTCTGGTCTACCCCCAGTAACACAGGTGGTATAATCTGTTATTTCAGGCTCACCACTATGTTGTAACTCTCTGGTTTACCCCCAGTAACACAGGTGGTATAATCTGTTATTTCAGGCTCACCATTATGTTGTAACTCTCTGGTTTACCCTCAGTAACACAGGTGGTATAATCTGTTATTTCAGGCTCACCATTATGTTGTAACTCTCTGGTTTACCCTCAGTAACACAGGTGGTATAATGTGTTATTTCAGGCTCACCGCTATGTTGTAACTCTCTGGTTTACCCTCAGTAACACAGGTGGTATAATCTGTTATTTCAGGCTCACCATTATGTTGTAACTCTCTGGTTTACCCCCAGTAACACAGGTGGTATAATCTGTTATTTCAGGCTCACCATTATGTTGTAACTCTCTGGTTTACCCTCAGTAACACAGGTGGTATAATCTGTTATTTCAGGCTCACCACTATGTTGTAACTCTCTGGTTTACCCCCAGTAACACAGGTGGTATAATCTGTTATTTCAGGCTCACCATTATGTTGTAACTCTCTGGTTTACCCTCAGTAACACAGGTGGTATAATCTGTTATTTCAGGCTCACCACTATGTTGTAACTCTCTGGTTTACCCTCAGTAACACAGGTGGTATAATCTGTTATTTCAGGCTCACCACTATGTTGTAACTCTCTGGTTTACCCTCAGTAACACAGGTGGTATAATTTGTTATTTCAGGCTCACCGCTATGTTGTAACTCTCTGGTTTACCCTCAGTAACACAGGTGGTATAATCTGTTATTTCAGGCTCACCATTATGTTGTAACTCTCTGGTTTACCCTCAGTAACACAGGTGGTATAATTTGTTATTTCAGGCTCACCACTATGTTGTAACTCTCTGGTTTACCCTCAGTAACACAGGTGGTATAATCTGTTATTTCAGGCTCACCATTATGTTGTAACTCTCTGGTTTACCCTCAGTAACACAGGTGGTATAATGTGTTATTTCAGGCTCACCACTATGTTGTAACTCTCTGGTTTACCCTCAGTAACACAGGTGGTATAATTTGTTTTTTCAGGCTCACCACTATGTTGTAACTCTCTGGTTTACCCTCAGTAACACAGGTGGTATAATTTGTTATTTCAGGCTCACCTCTATATTGCAGCCCCCTTGATTCACTAGCCACTGCAGTTCCCGGGCGTGGCCTGTAGCGGCAGCGTCGTGGGCGGGTGTGGCCCTGTTCAGGGCCCGGGCGTCGGCCGCCAGCCCCACCTCCACCACCAGGTAGCGCAGACATTCCAGGCGGCCGCAGCGAGCGGCGTGGTGCACCGGGCCCGCCCCCTGGGCGTCTGTGATGGAGGCTGAGACCGTGAGGCACCCAGAGGAGGACAGCTTCCTCAGGGCTGAGAGATCGCCTGCCCGGGCTGCCTGGATCACCCGGTGCAGCACCATCATATATCCACACGGTAGTCTATCTCCTATTCTGGCTCTGACAGGTGACTGTTACACAAATAAGATGGACCTGGACCCACGCCTGTTACCTGGCCTACGGTAGTCGCTCTTTGGCTCTGTCTGTCTCTGTCGTCGGGTGTCTTTCTGGCTCTGCCCGGTGGCTGTGGTGCAAAGGTAGGCTGGAGCTGGAGCTCTCTCCCGATCACGGCAACTTAGCCTGCTCACACACACACACACACAAGGACACACTCGAACACACACACTCACAGCCGCATACAAACACATATACAGCCACACATGAATACACACATAGGCACACTCGATCACACACACACACCAAGCCTCCTCCCAGCCAGGAGCCCACGGGAAAGTGACACCATGGGAGCAGCCAGCTGGCCAGCAGGCAGGGCTGAGAGAGGGAGGGAGGGAGGGAGAGCGTCATACCGGCCCAGGGAGGGAGGGAGGGAGGGAGGGAGGGAGGGAGGGAGGGAGGGAGGGAGGGAGGGAGAGCGTCATACCGGCCCAGGGAGGGAGGGAGGGAGGGAGAGCGTCATACCAGCCCAGGGAGGGAGGGAGGGAGGGGAGAGCGTCATGGTGGCCCAGGGAGGGAGGGAGGGAGGGGAGAGCGTCATGGCGGCCCAGGGAGGGAGGGAGGGAGGGGAGAGGGTCATGGCGGCCCAGGGAGGGAGGGAGGGAGGGGAGAGCGTCATGGCGGCCCAGGGAGGGAGGGAGGGGAGAGCGTCATGGTGGCCCAGGGAGGGAGGGAGGGAGGGAGGGGAGAGCGTCATGGTGGCCCAGGGAGGGAGGGAGGGGAGAGCGTCATGGCGGCCCAGGGAGGGAGGGAGGGAGGGGAGAGGGTCATGGTGGCCCAGGGAGGGAGGGAGGGAGGGAGGGAGGGAGGGAGGGAGGGAGGGAGGGAGGGGAGAGCGTCATGGTGGCCCAGGGAGGGAGGGAGGGGAGAGCATCATGGCAGCCCAGGGAGGGAGGGAGTGAGGGAGGGAGGGGAGAGCGTCATGGCGGCCCAGGGAGGGAGGGGAGAGCGTCATGGCAGCCCAGGGAGGGAGGGAGGGAGGGAGGGAGGGAGGGAGGGAGGGGAGAGCGTCATGGCGGCCCAGGGAGGGAGGGAGGGAGGGAGGGGAGAGCATCATACCGGCCCAGGGAGTGAGGGGAGAGCGTCATACCGGCCCAGGGAGAGAGGGAGGGAGGGAGGGGAGAGCGTCATACCCGCCCAGGGAGGGAGGGAGGGAGGGGAGAGCGTCATACCGGCCCAGGGAGAGAGGGAGGGAGGGGAGAGCGTCATACCCGCCCAGGGAGGGAGGGAGGGAGGGGAGAGCGTCATACCGGCCCAGGGAGAGAGGGAGGGAGGGAGGGGAGAGTGTCATGGCGGCCCAGGGAGGGAGTGAGGGAGGGGAGAGGGTCATACCGGCCCAGGGAGAAAGGGAGGGAGGGAGGGGAGAGCGTCATTCCGGCCCAGGGAGGGAGGGAGGGAGGGGAGAGCGTCATACCGGCCCAGGGAGGGAGGGAGGGAGGGAGGGGATAGCGTCATGGTGGCCCAGGGAGGGAGGGAGGGAGGGAGGGAGGGGAGAGCGTCATACCGGCCCAGGGAGAGAGGGAGGGAGGGAGGGGAGAGTGTCATGGCGGCCCAGGGAGGGAGGGAGGGGAGAGTGTCATGGCGGCCCAGGGAGGGAGGGAGGGAGGGAGGGAGGGGAGAGCGTCATGGCGGCCCAGGGAGGGAGGGAGGGGAGAGCGTCATGGTGGCCCAGGGAGGGAGGGAGGGAGGGAGGGGAGAGCGTCATACCGGCCCAGGGAGGGAGGGACGGAGGGAGGGGAGAGCGTCATGGTGGCCCAGTGAGGGAGGGAGGGGAGAGCATCATGGCAGCCCAGGGAGGGAGGGAGGGAGGGAGGGAGGGGAGAGCGTCATGGCGGCCCAGGGAGGGAGGGAGGGAGGGAGGGAGGGAGGGGAGAGCATCATGGCAGCCCAGGGAGGGAGGGAGGGAGGGGAGAGCGTCATACCGGCCCAGGGAGGGAGGGACGGAGGGAGGGGAGAGCGTCATGGCGGCCCAGGGAGGGAGGGAGGGAGGGAGGGGAGAGCATCATACCGGCCCAGGGAGGGAGGGGAGAGCGTCATACCGGCCCAGGGATGGAGGGAGGGAGGGGAGAGCGTCATGGCAGCCCAGGGAGGGAGGGAGGGAGGGGAGAGGGTCATGGCGGCCCAGGGAGGGAGGGAGGGAGGGAGGGGAGAGCGTCATTCCGGCCCAGGGAGAGAGGGAGGGATGGAGGGGAGAGTGTCATGGCGGCCCAGGGAGGGAGGGAGGGGAGAGTGTCATGGCGGCCCAGGGAGGGAGGGAGGGAGGGGAGAGGGTCATACCGGCCCAGGGAGAAAGGGAGGGAGGGAGGGAGGGGAGAGCGTCATTCCGGCCCAGGGAGGGAGGGAGGGAGAGGAGAGCGTCATACCGGCCCAGGGAGGGAGGGAGGGAGGGAGGGGATAGCGTCATGGCGGCCCAGGGAGGGAGGGAGGGAGGGAGGGGAGAGCGTCATACCGGCCCAGGGAGGGAGGGAGGGAGGGAGGGAGGGGAGAGCGTCATGGCAGCCCAGGGAGGGAGGGAGGGAGGGAGGAGCGTCATACCGGCCCAGGGAGGGAGGGAGGGATGGGAGAGCGTCATGGCAGCCCAGGGAGGGAGGGAGGGAGGGGAGAGTGTCATACCGGCCCAGGGAGGGAGGGAGGGAGGGGAGAGCGTCATACCGGCCCAGGGAGGGAGGGAGGGAGGGAGGGAGGGAGGGAGGGAGGGAGGGAGGGGAGAGCGTCATGGCAGCCCAGGGAGGGAGGGAGGGGAGAGCATCATACCGGCCCAGGGAGGGAGGGAGGGAGGGACAGAGGGCCATAGTGGCCCAGGGAGGGAGGGAGGGAGGGAGGGAGGGAGGTAAAGAGGGGAGAGGATCACAGCGGCCAAGGGAGGGAGGGAGGGACAGATGGTCATAACGGCCCAGAGACCTGAAAAGATCGTGAAAGACAGGTTGCAGGAACAAAGGTCCATCTTTCACAGCCTAGCATTTCCCTTTGTGCTGGGCTGAACACATGCTGCCACATGCTCCCATGCTTCACTGAAGACAGGGGATCGAGCCCCAAATGGCACCCTTATTCCATATGTAGTGCACTACTTTGAACAGGGCCCTATGGGGTTAGGCTTACCCTAGTCCAATATGTACTCTTAACCTCTTTTAAGGAGCCTGCTGTTACTCCATAAGGTCCAAGGACCTTCTATGTTACAGAGGTAGACTGTATTTACAGTATGAACAGAGGTAGACGATTCTAGAAACATAAAGCACTTTAATATCACATCAAAATAATTTCAATAATACAAAATATACACTTAGTGTACACAGTTCTAACCAGCTTTATCAGTTGCAGGTGACAGTATTTTTCAGTGTCAACACGATTCTAGCGGCCTTCTTCCATTACACACAGGTGTTCAGATCAGCATAGATAGCGAATTACCACAGGTGTTCAGATCAGCATAGATAGCTAATTACCACAGGTGTCCAGAGCATGCTAGATAGCTAATTACCACAGGTGTTCAGAGCATGCTAGATAGCTAATTACCACAGGTGTTCAGAGCACGCTAGATAGCTAATTACCACAGGTGTTCAGAGCACGCTAGATAGCTAATTACCACAGGTGTCCAGAGCATGCTAGATAGCTAATTACCACAGGTGTTCAGATCAGCATAGATAGCGAATTACCACAGGTGTTCAGAGCACGCTAGATAACTAATTACCACAGGTGTTCAGAGCACGCTAGATAGCTAATTACCACAGGTGTTCAGATCAGCATAGATAGCGAATTACCACAGGTGTCCAGAGCACGCTAGATGGCTAATTACCACAGGTGTTCAGATCAGCATAGATAGCTAATTACCACAGGTGTCCAGAGCACGCTAGATGGCTAATTACCACAGGTGTTCAGAGCACGCTAGATAACTAATTACCACAGGTGTTCAGAGCACGCTAGATAGCTAATTACCACAGGTGTTCAGAGCACGCTAGATAGCTAATTACCACAGGTGTTCAGAGCAAGCTAGATAGCTAATTACCACAGGTGTTCAGATCAGCATAGATAGCTAATTACCACAGGTGTTCAGAGCACGCTAGATGGCTAATTACCACAGGTGTTCAGAGCATGCTAGATAGCTAATTACCACAGGTGTTCAGAGCAGCATAGATAGCTAATTACCACAGGTGTTCAGAGCAGCATAGATAGCTAATTACCACAGGTGTTCAGAGCATGCTAGATAGCTAATTACCACAGGTGTTCAGAGCACGCTAGATAGCTAATTACCACAGGTGTTCAGAGCACGCTAGATAGCTAATTACCACAGGTGTTCAGAGCACGCTAGATAGCTAATTACCACAGGTGTTCAGAGCACGCTAGATAGCTAATTACCACAGGTGTTCAGAGCACGCTAGATAGCTAATTACCACAGGTGTTCAGAGCACGCTAGATAGCTAATTACCACAGGTGTTCAGAGCATGCTAGATAGCTAATTAACACAGGTGTTCAGATCAGCATAGAGAGCTAATTACCACAGATGTTCAGAGCAGCATAGATAGCTAATTACCACAGGTGTTCAGAGCATGCTAGATAGCTAATTACCACAGGTGTTCAGATCAGCATAGAGAGCTAATTACCACAGGTGTTCAGATCAGCATTGGTAGCTAATTACCACAGGTGTTCAGAGCATGCTAGATAGCTAATTACCACAGGTGTTCAGAGCACGCTAGATAGCTAATTACCCCAGGTGTTCAGAGCATGCTAGATAGCTAATTACCACAGGTGTTCAGAGCACACTAGATAACTAATTACCACAGGTGTTCAGAGCACGCTAGATAGCTAATTACCACAGGTGTTCAGAGCACGCTAGATAGCTAATTACCACAGGTGTTCAGATCAGCATAGGTAGCTAATTACCACAGGTGTTCAGAGCATGCTAGATAGCTAATTACCACAGGTGTTCAGAGCACGCTAGATAGCTAATTACCACAGGTGTTCAGAGCATGCTAGATAGCTAATTACCACAGGTGTTCAGAGCACACTAGATAACTAATTACCACAGGTGTTCAGAGCACGCTAGATAGCTAATTACCACAGGTGTTCAGAGCACGCTAGATAGCTAATTACCACAGGTGTTCAGAGCACGCTAGATAGCTAATTATCACAGGTGTTCAGAGCACGCTAGATAGCTAATTACCACAGGTGTTCAGAGCACGCTAGATAACTAATTACCACAGGTGTTCAGAGCATGCTAGATAGCTAATTACCACAGGTGGTTCCTCTGTTTTCCATAAACACTCACTGTAACATGGAAATATGGCCATGTGGGAACGCTAACCTTAATTAAAACCCTATAAAGGTGTGTATGAGATAACGCCTTTGTCCATTGATTCTTATGTGCAATGTAATGGAACTGAGGGCCATGATCAAGGGCTAGGCTAGGGGCCCTGGTCAAAAGTAGTGCACTATATAGGGAATAGGGTGCCATTTGGGACACTTGCAGAGGGGACAGAGGGAGCACGGTGTAACAGGAGAATTCCCCGTCGACAAGATGAAGGGGATGCACCTGCATTGCTTCTACACCTTCTACACCTGCATTCTACACCTTCTACACCTGTATTCTACACCTGCATTCTACACCTTCTACACCTGCATTCTACACCTGCATTGCTTCTACACCTGCATTCTACACCTGCATTGCTTCTACACCTTCTACACCTGTATTCTACACCTGCATTCTACACCTTCTACATCTGCATTCTATACCTTCTACACCTGCATTCTACACCTTCTACACCTGCATTCTACACCTGCATTGCTTCTACACCTGCCTTCTACACCTGCCTTCTACACCTGCATTCTACACCTGCCTTCTACACCTGCCTTCTACACCTGCATTCTACACCTGCATTCTACACCTGCATTGCTTCTACACCTGCATTCTACACCTGCATTGCTTCTACACCTGCATTCTACACCTGCATTGCTTGCTGTTTTGGGTTTTAGGCTGGGTTTCTGTACAGCACTTTGTGACATCAGCTGATGTAAGAAGGGCTTTATAAATACATTTGATGATACATCAGATGAATAGCGTTATTTTAAAAAAAACTATCTTGGATCTTGGAGCGGTGGGGAGTGAACAAACTACTGTGTAAATCTATCAAATCAAATTGTATTTTTCACATGCTCCAAATACAACAGGTGTAGGTAGACCTTACAGTGAAATACTTACTTACAAGCCCTTTAACCAACAATGCAGTTCCAAGAAATAGAGTTAAGAAAATATTTACTAAATAAACTAAAAGATTGTAAAATAAAAATGTAAAGTAACACAAAAATAACAAGGCTATATACAGGGGGTACCGGTACAGAGTCAATGTGGAGGCTATATACAGGGTGTACCGGTACAGAGTCAATGTGGAGGCTATATACAGGGTGTACCGGTACAGAGTCAATGTGGAGGCTATATACAGGGTGTACCGGTACAGAGTCAATGTGGAGGCTATATACAGGGGGTACCGGTACAGAGTCAATGTGGAGGCTATATACAGGGGGGTACCGGTACAGAGGCAATGTGGAGGCTATATACAGGGGGTACCGGTACAGAGTCAATGTGGAGGCTATATACAGGGTGTACCGGTACAGAGTCAATGTGGAGGCTATATACAGGGTGTACCGGTACAGAGTCAATGTGGAGGCTATATACAGGGGGTACCGGTACAGAGTCAATGTGGAGGCTATATACAGGGGGGTACCGGTACAGAGTCAATGTGGAGGCTATATACAGTGGGTACCGGTACAGAGTCAATGTGGAGGCTATATACAGGGGGTACCGGTACAGAGTCAATGTGGAGGCTATATACAGGGGGTACTGGTACAGAGTCAATGTGGAGGCTATATACAGGGTGTACCGGTACAGAGTCAATGTGGAGGCTATATACAGGGGGTACCGGTACAGAGTCAATGTGGAGGCTATATACAGGGGGTACCGGTACAGAGTCAATGTGGAGACTATATACAGGGGGTACCGATACAGAGTCAATGTGGAGGCTATATACAGGGGGTACCGGTACAGAGTCAATGTGGAGGCTATATACAGGGTGTACCGGTACAGAGTCAATGTGGAGGCTATATACAGGGGGTACCGGTACAGAGTCAATGTGGAGGCTATATACAGGGTGTACCGGTACAGAGTCAATGTGGAGGCTATATACAGGGGGTACCGGTACAGAGTCAATGTGGAGGCTATATACAGGGGGTACCGGTACAGAGTCAATGTGGAGGCTATATACAGTGGGTACCGGTACAGAGTCAATGTGGAGGCTATATACAGGGGGTACCGGTACAGAGTCAATGTGGAGGCTATATACAGGGGGTACTGGTACAGAGTCAATGTGGAGGCTATATACAGGGTGTACCGGTACAGAGTCAATGTGGAGGCTATATACAGGGGGTACCGGTACAGAGTCAATGTGGAGGCTATATACAGGGGGTACCGGTACAGAGTCAATGTGGAGACTATATACAGGGGGTACCGATACAGAGTCAATGTGGAGGCTATATACAGGGGGTACCGGTACAGAGTCAATGTGGAGGCTATATACAGGGTGTACCGGTACAGAGTCAATGTGGAGGCTATATACAGGGGGTACCGGTACAGAGTCAATGTGGAGGCTATATACAGGGGGTACCGGTACAGAGTCAATGTGGAGGCTATATACAGGGGGTACCGGTACAGAGTCAATGTGCGGGGGTACAGGTCAGTCGAGTTAATCTGTACATGTAGGTAAGCGTAAAGTGACTATGCATAGATAATAAACTGCAGTGTAAATAGGTCCGGGTGGCCATTTGATAACAGCTATCATGGGATTTAGACAGCTGATTAGATAATACACACATTCAAATAGCATCCCTCCATCATAAAACAATGAACGTGAAGTAGAAGTTGATATACCAATGCTTTATTATAACGGAAGCATTTACAAACTATCTCCAACTTTAAACAGCTGATATGCTATTCACATGAGGTTTCTGTTAGCTCCCCTGATTAAAGTATTAACTAGCGAAGCTGATGACTGACAGCAAGCACAATAAAGCCATCCATCTATTTCACATCATTCAAGTCAGTTTGAATACGTTTTTTCCAGTCTTAAACATTGGAAACATTTTCTCCTGAATTAAATTAATAAAAAGCACAAAAAGGTATACATTAGGTCTACACACATGGTGTATGCTACAAACAAATAACAAACACCTTTCACTGTAGGTCTATGATATAGCTAGCTACTGTAGGTCTATAGTCTTCCCTGTGGCTCAGTTGGTAGAGCATGGTGTTTGCAACGCCAGCATGGTGTTTGCAACGCCAGGGTTGTGGGTTCGATTTCCACGGGGGGCCAGTACCAAAAAAAAAATGAAATGTATGCATTCACTACTGTAAGTCGCTCTGGATATGAGCGTCTGCTAAATGACTAAAATGTAATGTAAATGTACAAAGGTGTACATTCTCATTGCAGAATTGACAAGATATTGCTTTAAATTATTAACTGTTTGCAACACAGCACATTATGTCACAGTACTATCAGGTGTATATTCTGTAGATCAATCAACCAATAAGTCAAACAATCAATCAACGTTGATCAGTTGAGTTCCTCCAGCCTCTCGACAGCATTCTTCAGATCCTCCACCACCAGGTCTACCTCATCCCTGCTGGTCCCTCTCCCCACACTCAGCCTCAGGGCATTAGCTGCCACCTCCTCAGGGATGCCACAGCTCAGCAGGATATGGGAGGGCCTGAGGGACAAACAGAGTGAAAACTAACAGTGACAACATAACAATATAGTTCCACTAAACAAGGGGGATTTATTTTGTTGTCTGCAATTAATGTGCAAGGTTTCTATATACACACACATACAGTATAAATACAGTATATATATAAATACACACACACACACACACACATACACACACATATATATATATATATAGTAACTGTCTTAAGTTTGGCTGAGGGCAGTTATTGGGACTGTAAAGCTACTGTAGGGCTATGATGTAGCTAGTAACTGCAGCTCTATGATATAGCTAGTAACTGTAGCTCTATGACATAGCTAGTAACTGTAGGTCTATGATATAGCTAGTAACTGTAGCTCTATGACATAGCTAGTAACTGTAGGTCTATGATGTAGCTAGTAACTGTAGCTCTATGATATACAGTAGCTAGTAAATGTAGCTCTATGATGTAGCTAGTAACTGTAGCTCTATGATATACAGTAGCTAGTAACTGCAGCTCTAAGTCATACAGTAGCTAGTAACTGTAGCTCTATGATGTAGCTAGTTACTGCAGCTCTATGATATACAGTAGCTAGTAACTGCAGCTCTATTATATACAGTAGCTAGTAACTGTAGGTCTATGTCATACAGTAGCTAGTAACTATAGCTCTATGATGTAGCTAGTAACTGTAGCTCTATGATATACAGTAGCTAGTAACTGCAGCTCTATGATATACAGTAGCTAGTAACTGTAGCTCTATGATGTAGCTAGTAACTGTAGCTCTATGATATACAGTAGCTAGTAACTGTAGCTCTATGATGTAGCTAGTAAGTGCAGCTCTATGATATACAGTAGCTAGTAACTGTAGCTCTATGATGTAGCTAGCTACTGTAGGTCTATGTCATAAAGAAGCTAATAACTGTAGGTATATGATGTAGCTGGTAACTGTAGGTCTATGATGAAGCTAGTAACTGTAGGTATATGATGTAGCTAGTAACTGTAGCTCTATGATGTAGCTAGTAACTGTAGCTCTATGATGTAGCTAGTAACTGTAGCTCTATGGTATACAGTAGCTAGTAACTGTAGGTCTATGATGTAGCTAGTAACTGTAGCTCTATGATATAGCTAGTAACTGTAGCTCTATGATATAGCTAGTAACTGTAGCTCTAGGATATACAGTAGCTAGTAACTGTAGCTCTATGATGTAGCTAGTAACTGTAGCTCTATGATATACAGTAGCTAGAAACTGTATGTGTCAGGTCCTTACCTGTCTCCTCTGTTTGAATGGCATGCAGCCCCAACACTGGCCAGGAGTCTTCTACAGCTGGCCAATACCTTCCTCCCTACAGCACAGTACAGGGGACAGAAGAGACATGAATACCTTCCTCCCTACAGCACAGTACAGGGGACAGAAGAGACATGAATACCTTCCTCCCTACAGCACAGTACAGGGGACAGAAGAGACATTAATACCTTCCTCCCTACAGCACAGTACAGGGGACAGAAGAGACATAAATACCTTCCTCCCTACAGCACAGTACAGGGGACAGAAGAGACATGAATACCTTCCTCCCTACAGCACAGTACAGGGGACAGAAGAGACATGAATACCTTCCTCCCTACAGCACAGTACAGGGGACAGAAGAGACATTAATACCTTCCTCCCTACATCACAGGGGACAGAAGAGACATGAATACCTTCCTCCCTACAGCACAGTACAGGGGACAGAAGAGACATGAATACCTTCCTCCCTACAGCACAGTACAGGGGACAGAAGAGACATTAATACCTTCCTCCCTACATCACAGGGGACAGAAGAGACATGAATACCTTCCTCCCTACAGCACAGTACAGGGGACAGAAGAGACATGAATACCTTCCTCCCTACAGCACAGTACAGGGGACATAAGAGACATGAATACCTTCCTCCCTACAGCACAGTACAGGGGACAGAAGAGACATGAATACCATCCTCCCTACAGCACAGTACAGGGGACAGAAGAGACATGAATACCTTCCTCCCTACAGCACAGTACAGGGGACAGAAGAGACATGAATACCTTCCTCCCTACAGCACAGGGGACAGAAGAGACATGAATACCTTCCTCCCTACAGCACAGTACAGGGGACAGAAGAGACATGAATACCTTCCTCCCTACAGCACAGTACAGGGGACAGAAGAGACATGAATACCTTCCTCCCTACAGCACAGTACAGGGGACAGAAGAGACATGAATACCTTCCTCCCTACAGCACAGTACAGGGGACAGAAGAGACATGAATACCTTCCTCCCTACATCACAGGGGACAGAAGAGACATGAATACCTTCCTCCCTACAGCACAGTACAGGGGACAGAAGAGACATGAATACCTTCCTCCCTACAGCACAGTACAGGGGACAGAAGAGACATGAATACCTTCCTCCCTACAGCACAGTACAGGGGACAGAAGAGACATGAATACCTTCCTCCCTACAGCACAGTACAGGGGACAGAAGAGACATGAATACCTTCCTCCCTACAGCACAGTACAGGGGACAGAAGAGACATGAATACCATCCTCCCTACAGCACAGTACAGGGGACAGAAGAGACATGAATACCTTCCTCCCTACAGCACAGTACAGGGGACAGAAGAGACATGAATACCTTCCTCCCTACAGCACAGTACAGGGGACAGAAGAGACATGAATACCTTCCTCCCTACAGCACAGTACAGGGGACAGAAGAGACATGAATACCTTCCTCCCTACATCACAGGGGACAGAAGAGACATGAATACCTTCCTCCCTACAGCACAGTACAGGGGACAGAAGAGACATGAATACCTTCCTCCCTACAGCACAGTACAGGGGACAGAAGAGACATGAATACCTTCCTCCCTACAGCACAGTACAGGGGACAGAAGAGACATGAATACCTTCCTCCCTACAGCACAGTACAGGGGACAGAAGAGACATGAATACCTTCCTCCCTACAGCACAGTACAGGGGACAGAAGAGACATGAATACCTTCCTCTCTACAGCACAGTACAGGGGACAGAAGAGACATGAATACCTTCCTCCCTACAGCACAGTACAGGGGACAGAAGAGACATGAATACCTTCCTCCCTACATCACAGGGGACAAAAGAGACATGAATACCTTCCTCCCTACAGCACAGTACAGGGGACAGAAGAGACATGAATACCTTCCTCCCTACAGCACAGTACAGGGGACAGAAGAGACATGAATCATTAACAGCCACCGTAGTTTATAAATAGCCACAGCAACGTAGGTTGTGACCTCGCGGCAATGTAGTGTTAGACATACTGTACAGGAGGGGTTCTTAACCTTTTTCTGCCTGGGACCTAAATGAGAAATGCACTGTTTTCCTGGGACCCAAGCTCATGAAAACATGGCCCGTTTTGACCGAGAACACATTCTCAGTTACAGCGACGACCTGGGGGATAGTTACAGGGGAGAGGAGGGGGGGACAACGACCTGGGAAAAAGTTACAGGGGAGAGGAGGAATACATTTCAATTAACAGGTGTGCCTTGTTAAAAGTTAATTTGTGGAAATAATTTCCTTCTTAATGCGTTTCAGCCAATCAGTTGTGTTGTGACAAGGTAGGGGTGGTATACAGAAGACAGTCCTATTTGGTAAAAGACCATATCCATATTATGGCAAGAACAGCTCAAATAAGCAAAGAGAAACGACAGTCCATCATTACTTTAAGACATGAAGGTCAGTCAATGCGGAACATTTCAAGAACTTTGAAAGTTTCTTCAAACGCAGTCGCGGAAACCATCAAGCGCTATGATGAAACTGTCTCTCATGAGGACCAACACAGGAAAGGAAGACCCAGAGTTACCTCTGCTGCAGAGGACAAGTTCATTAGAGTTAACTAACTGCACCTCAGATTGCAGCCGAAATAAATTCTTCACAGAGTTCAAGTAACAGACACATCTCAACATCAACTGTTCAGTGGAGACTGTGTGAATCAGGCCTTCATGGTCAAATTGCTGCAAAGAAACCACTACCAAAGGACACCAATAAGAAGAAGAGACTTGTTTGGGCCAGGAAACATTAGCCCGGTGGAAATCTGTCCTTTGGTCTGATGAGTCCAAATGTGAGATTTTTGGATCCAACCGCTGTGTCTTTGTGAGCCACCGAGTAGGTGAACGAATGATCTCCGCATGTGTGGTTCTCACCTTGAAGCATGGAGGAGGAGGTGTGATGGTGTGGGGCTGCATTGCTGGTGACACTGTCTGATTTATTTAGAATTCAAGGCACACTTAACCAGCATGGCTCCCACATCATTCTGCAGCGATACACCATCCCATCTGGTTTGCGCTTAGTGGGACTATCATTTGTTTTTCAACAGGACAATGACCCAAAACACACCTCCAGGCTGTGTAAGGAATATTTGACCATGAAGGAGAGTGATGGAGTGCTGCATCAGATGACCTGGCCTCCACAATCACCTGACCTAAACCCAATTGAGATGGATTGGATCGCAGAGCGAAGGAAAAGCAGCCAACAGGTTTTTAGAAATTGCTAATTTATAAAAAATTCTAAACTGAAATAACATTAACTTTTACTGAGGAGTGGCTTCCGTCTGGCCACTCGACTGTAAAGGCCCGATTGGTGGAGTGCTGCAGAGATGGTTGTCCGTCTGGAAGGTTCTCCCATCTCCACAGAGGAACTCTAGAGCCCAGTCAGAGTGACCATCAGGTTCTTGGTTGCCTCCCTGACAGAGGTCCTTCTCCCCCGATTGCTCAGTTTGGCCGGGCATCCAGCTCTAGGAAGAGTCTTGGTGGTTCCGAACTTCTTCCATTTAAGAATGATGGAGGCCACTGTGTTCTTGGGGACCTTCAATGCTGCAGACATTTTTTGGTACCCTTCCCCAGATCTGTGCCAAGACAAAATCCTCTCTTGGAGCTCTACGGACAATTCCTTCAACCTCATGGGTTGTTTTTTGCACTGACATGCACTGTCAACTGTGGGACCTTATATAGACAGATGTGCCTTTCCAATCAATTGAATTTACCACAGGTGGAATTCAATCAAGTTGTAGAAATATCTGAAGGATGATCAACGGAAACAGGATGCACCTGAGCTCAATTTCGAGTCTCATAGCAAAGGGTCTGACTACTTGTGTACATAAGGTATTTTGGGGGGGTTTTCTTCTAAAAACCTGTTTTTGGTTTGCTATTATGGGGTATTGTGAGTAGATTGCTGAGGATTTGTATGTATTTAATCCATTCTAGAATAATGCTGTAAAGTAACAAAACGTGGATAAATTCAAGAGGTCTGAAAACTTTCCCAAGGCACTGTATATATATAATTATTTTTACTCAGATATGTCGCAACCCACCATTTAACATTTCCGCAGCCCAACCCATACTTAAACAACGGCTGTTGTACAGCGTGGCAGATTGACGGAGACAGATCCCACAGCAGGAAGGGTAGAGACAGGGGAGACGTCAGTATGACTCTACAGCTCCATTCAAAGTCCACATCCCCAGAGCTGTCATAGTCCACTAGTAAATACGTAATAATTGGCCAACGTAGTTTCAGTGGCTGTTATTGAGTGGCCGAAGTATGTAACAAAATACTGTGCAGCTCAATAGCACATTTGTACTTACCCTGTAGTCCAGGACCCAGAATGGACATGTTACAGGTGTTGGGGAGGGTCTCGGAGTCAGGGAAATGACTGTTGAAATGTATCCTCTCTCTCCCAAAGACCGCCTGGCAACACACAACAGCAAAGACTTATTGGACATAGAATAGTTAGAGTTATTGGACATAGAATTAATAAGACATAGTTATTGGACATGTACTACACTGTACATTGACTTCTTCACTCACGAAACAGTAAATTCTAAGGAAAACATGGTAACAATCTAAAAGGAAAACTAATGTTGGTTCTACATTGAAACTACTGAACAAATCTCCAGAACAGTGTCACTGTGTCAACGCAAGCTATAAATATATTCTGAAATCCAACAACAAAACATTGATGGTTGTGACAGTCTATGATGGATAAATTAGCAGACTGTTACTGTACCTCTAGTTGTTTTTCCAGGTAGTCCCTTGTATCCAGCATATGAGTCTCATACTCAGTCAGGTTAGAGTTCACCAGCTCTGCTGCCTAGTAGAGAGACAACGCTTTAGTTCACCTGCTCTGCTGCCTAGTAGAGAGACAACGCTTTAGTTCACCTGCTCTGCTGCCTAGTAGAGAGACAACTCTTTAGTTCACCAGCTCTGCTGCCTAGTACAGACAACTCTTTAGTTCACCAGCTCTGCTGCCTAGTAGAGAGACAACGCTTTAGTTCACCTGCTCTGCTGCCTAGTAGAGAGACAACGCTTTAGTTCACCAGCTCTGCTGCATAGTACAGACAACTCTTTAGTTCACCAGCTCTGCTGCCTAGTAGAGAGACAACGCTTTAGTTCACCTGCTCTGCTGCCTAGTAGAGAGACAACGCTTTAGTTCACCAGCTCTGCTGCATAGTACAGACAACTCTTTAGTTCACCAGCTCTGCTGCCTAGTAGAGAGACAACGCTTTAGTTCACCAGCTCTGCTGCCTAGTAGAGACACAACTCTTTAGTTCACCAGCTCTGCTGCCTAGTAGAGAGACAACTCTTTAGTTCACCAGCTCTGCTGCCTAGTAGAGAGACAACGCTTTAGTTCACCTGCTCTGCTGCCTAGTACAGACAACTCTTTACTTCACCTGCTCTGCTGCCTAGTACAGACAACTCTTTAGTTCAGCTACAGGCTCTGCATCATCACGTCATATAGACACCATGAATATGGTTTGCTTTAACAATACTTATATACAGCGCCTTGCAAAAGTATTCATCCCCCTTAGCGTTTTTCCTATTTTGTTGCATTACAACCTGTAATTTAAATAGATTTTTATTTGGATTTCATGTAATGAACATACACAAAAAAGTCCAAATTGGTGAAGTGAAATGAAAAAAATTACTTGTTTAAAAAAATTCTAAAATAAATTACAATGGAAAAGTGTTGCGTGCATATGTATTCACTCCCTTTGCTATGAAGCCCCTAAATAAGATCTGGTGCAACCAATTACCTTCAGAAGTCACATAATTAGTTAAATAAAGTCCACCTGTGTGCAATCTAAGTGTCACATGATCTGTCACATGATCTCAGTATATATACACCTGTTCTGAAAGGCCCCAGAGTCTGCAACACCACTAAGCAAGGGGCACCACCAAGCAATCAGCACCATGAAGACCAATGAGCTCTCCAAACAGGTCAGGGACAAAGTTGTGGAGAAGTACAGACCAGGGTTGGGTTATAAAAAAATATATGAAACATTGAACATCCCACAGAGCACTATTAAATCCATTATTAAAAATGTAAAGAATATGGCACCACAACAAACCTTCCAAGAGAGCGCCACCCTCCAAAACTCACAGACCAGGCAAGGAGGGCATTAATCAGAGACAACAAAGAAATCAAAGATAACTCTGAAGGAGCTGCAAAGCTCCACAGCAGAGATTGGAGTATCTGTTCATTGGACCAGTTTAAGCCGTACACACCAAAGAGCTGGGCTTTTTGGAAGAGTGGCCTGAAAAAAAGCAAACACTTTTGATGTTCGCCAAAAGGCATGTGGGAGACTCCCCAAACATATGGAAGAAGGTACTCTGGTCAGATGAGACTAAAAGTGAGCTTTTTGGCCATCAAGGAAAACGCTCTGTCTGGCACAAACCCAACACCTCTCATCACCCCGGGAACACCATCCTCACAGTGAAGCATGGTGGTAGTAGCATCATGCTGTGGGGATGTTTTTCATTGGCAGGGACTGGGAAACTGGTCAGAATTGAAGGAATGATAGATGGCGGTAAATACAGGGAAATTCTTGATGGAAAGCTGTTTGTCTTCCAGATATTTGAGACTGGGCCAGAGGTTCACCTTCCAGCAGGACAATGACCCTAAGCATACTGCCATAGCAACACTCGAGTGGTTTAAGGGGAAACATTTAAATATCTTGTAATGGCCTAGTCAAAGCCCACACTTCAATCCAATTGAGAATCTGTGGTATGACTTAAAGATTGCTGTACGCCGGCGGAACCCATCCAACTTGAAGGAGCTGGAGCAGTTTTGCCTTGAAGAATGGGCAAAAATCCCAGTGGCTAGATGTGCCAAGCTTGTAAAGACAAACCCCAAGAGACTTGCAGCTGTAATTGCTGCAAAAGGTGGCTCTACAAAGTATTGACTTTTATTGAATAGTTATGCACGCTCAAGTTCAGTCTTTTTGTATTATTCGTTGTTTGTTTCACAATAAAACATATTTTGCATCTTCAAAGTGGTAGGCGTGTTGTTTAAATCAAATGATACAAACCCCCCCAAAAAATTCATTTTGTTTCCAGGTTGTAAGGCAACAAAATAGGAAAAATGCCAAGGGGGTGAATACTTTCGCAAGCCACTGTAACTGTATTTGGCCACCAGTTTGAGCAAAAGGCATATACGGTAGGAGTAAGGGTCATAACGTTTTGTTACACAAATGGGCTAATTAATACTGTAATGATTCAAGACTGTACCTTTCCAAGGCCAGCGATCATTGGTGTGTTCTCAGTGCTAAAACAAAACAAACATGAAAATACAGTGCTTTTACTTTATTACTTGTAACATCTTCATCTGTTGTTCATTATAACTTCAGAGGGTGTTTTATACAGTACCAGTCAAAAGTTTTATAACACCTACTCATTCAAGGGTTTTTCTTTATTTTTACTATTTTCTACATTGTAGAATAATAGTGAAGACATCAAAACTATGAAACAACAGATATGGAATCATGTAGTAACCAAAAACATTTTAAACAAATCAAAATATATTTTAGATTCTTCAAAGTAGCCACCCTTTGTCTTGATGACAGCTTTAGACACTCATGGCATTCTCTCAACCAGCTTCACCTGGAATGGTTTCCCAACAGTCTTGAAGGAATTCCCACATATGCTGAGCACTTGTTGGCTGCTTTTCCTTCACTCTGCGGTCCAACTCATCCCAAACCATCTCAATTGGTTTGACGTCGGGTGATTGTGGAGGCCAGGTCATCTGATGCAGCACTCCATCACTCTCCTTCATGGTCAAATATCCCTTACACAGCCTGGAGGTGTATTTTGGGTCATTGTCCTGTTGAAAAACAAATGATAGTCCCACTAAGCACAAACCAGATGGGATGGCGTATCGCTGCAAAATGCTGTGGTAGCCATGCTGGTTAAGTGTGCCTTGAATTCTAAATAAATCACAGACAGTGTCACCAACAAAGAACCCCCACACCATCACTCCACCTCCTCCATGCTTCACGGTGGGAACTACATCATTCGTTCACCTACTTTTCATCTCACAAAGACCCCATAAATCTCAAATTTGGACTCATCAGACCAAAGGACAGATTTCCACCAGTTTAATGTCCATTGCTCAAGTTTCTTGGTCCAAGCAAGTCTCTTCTTCTTATTGGTGTCCTTTAGTAGTGGTTTCTTTGTAGCAATTCGACCATGAAGGACTGATTCACACAGTCACCTCTAAGCAGTTGAAGTTTTGATGTGTCTGTTCCTTGAACTCTGTAAAGCATTTATTTCGGCTGCAATTTCTGAAGCTGGTAACTCAGTCAAATTTATTTATAAAGCACTTCTTACATCAACTGATATCTCAAAGTGCTGTACAGAAACCAAGCCTAAAAACCCCAAACAGCAAGCAATGCAGGTGTAGAAGCACGGTGGCTAGGAAAAACTCCCTAGAAAGGCCAAAACCTAGGAAGAAACCTAGAGAAACCTAACTCTAATGAACTTATCCTCTGCAGCAGAGGTAACTCTGGGTCTTCCTTTCCTGTGGTGATCCTCATTAGCGCTTGATGGTTTTTGCGACTGCACTTTTAAAACATTTTCCGCATTTACTGAACTTCATGTCTTAAAGTAATGATGGACTGTCATTTCTCTTTACTTGTTTGAGCTGTTCTTGCCATAATATGGGCTTGGTCTTATACCAAATAGGACTATCTTCTGTATACCACCCTTACAACACAACTGATTGGCTCAAAAGCATTAAGAAGGAAAGAAATTCCACAAAGTAACTTTTAACAAGGCACACCTGTTAAATGAAATGCATTCCAGGTGACTACCTCATGAAGCTGGTTGAGAATGCCAAAATTGTGCCAAGCTGTCTTCAAGACCAAGGGTGGCTACTGTCATGACTGTCCTGATCAGGTCAGGGTACAGGAGACCACCACCCTACAGATTATCTCCCAAACCCCCAACAGAGGAGGAGAGATCTAGGGGTCTGAAGATGTGGGGGTTTTATGACACCTCATGCCCATAATAAACTTAGGCCACAGAGAAATTCCTTTGTCCTAACAATGGAGAACTGGCCTCAGAACATTAAACATGCAATAAAGGGACTTTGGAACAATGGTTTCCGTCAGCCACAATGGTGGTTATGACGAAAAGTGGAATATTAAAATGTATGTAACTTTTGTATTTGTTTTTAAAGGTTAAGAGATGACGTTATTATGAAAACATTGTACCTTTAAGAGTTTTCCCAGTATATGCCTGATGTTTATACATTGTACGCTGTTTGGAAAATATCCAAATCAAACAGAATGTTTTGGTAAAGATGAAATGTGAAGTTAGTGTCTAAAATCGGATTTTTAGCCAAATCTAAGCCTTGCCCCCTTTACTTGGTCCGCCCAGAGAATTGCCCTAAAGGCGGTTACACCCACTTCTGACCCGAGGGTATAAGACAGGAGAGTGAAGAATTAATTGGAAGACTATTGACCCCAAGCTGCAGCTAAGGTCTAACAAAGTCGACGAACCCCAAAACGAAACACAAGGTTGAAGACAAAGAAATATTTTTCTACACGAGCTACGGACGAGTAGCTGTGTCTAAGCGGGTGAATTCAAGCCGAACCACCCAGCCTCCACTCTCCATTGAATCGTGGTATCGACCCCGTTCGGGCCGAAGCTGTGAGCTCTGAGCTACAGAGCTGTCTGTCCTCAGAAGACCCCTTTCAGATCAAGGGCGAGGGATCAGACCATTTAGCCAAGAAGGACACTGACATCGTGAGGACAACCAGAGAGTTGCGCCGGAGAAGTGCGTCATTTAGAAGCCTAAACGACCCACGCGGAGCTTCCCACCTGAGAACTACAACACGTAATTACATCATTATATTCTGACCCATAAGAGCGGCAGTTCGGGGCAAGGCTAATTTTAAATAAGCATGGCTGACAAATGAACCCAAATGTATATTTCTCTCGTGTACTTCCTTTCTTTCTCTCTCTTTAAAATCCCCATTTTGGGTAACAAGCGCCATAGTGTGTTGGCCCGTTATACTAAGTCCTAATCAATAGCTAGACTGTGTTTTGTGTATGTGTATTTTTATCATCATTTTAGCTTGCTAGTAAATAAATAATCAACTAAGATTGGTGTGGTAAATTCAGTGGTAAAGCCCGGGTCCGTGCAGATTCCCGGATTGTACGACGTTCAGATTATGAGACTGTAGAGGAAATTGATTAATTTAGCGACTGTTGTAATCGATATTCTGATATCCTTTGAGTTAATTTGGGAAATAGAAACTCAATCAAAACAATGTTCCCATGGTGCCCCAGGTTAATGAGTTAATAATTGCTTGATTCATTGCTTAATTCATTTAATCACGCAATTATAAACCGTTAATCATTCGATGAGCAGCAGTCGTCACATTAACTAATACAACGTCACGACACTACTTTGAAGAATCTCAAATATAAAATATATTTTGATTTGTTTAACACTTTTTTTGGTTACTACATGATTCCATATGTGTTATGTCATAGTGTTGATGTCTTCACAACTATTCTACAATGTAGAAAATAGTAAAAATTAAGAAAAACCCTTGAATGAGTAGGTGTGTCCAGACTGTTGACTGGTACTATACATACATAATAGCTAATTAAATGGTCTAAATATCTCAGTGGCGAGTAATTGAGTATGAAAGGCACCCTATTCCCTATATAGTGAGTGCACTAGTTCTGACCAGAGCCTTATGGGCTCTAATCAAAAGTAGTGCACTACATAGGGAATAGAGTGCCATTGGGGAAGTAGACATAATTACTTGAACGATACCCTGGTCTGAAGTTCCTCTCCTGTCCCCCTCCAAACAACATGGGGTATAGTGGTGTGGTTGTTCCTGGGCCGTTCACATACAGCGCTCCCATCCTCGGTGCATAGAACTGGAAACCACAGTGAGGGAATAGAAAACCTCTCAGAACTCAATAATAATAACTAATCTTCCCAGAATACAATAGAAGACAATCACAGTATCCATGGGTGAATCTAAAATTGTATTTCCTTGATTCCTCGCATCTTCACTCCTTCTCAAAATGCATTGGAGGAAAGGATCTTAGGTTCCTCCCCTCTCCTCCAATACGCTTTAAGGAAAAACATGAGGAATCAAGGAAACACATTTAAGATTTGCCTAAAGTCCAGAAGAGTCCTGACCTTGTGTCCTACAACGGTGAGGTAATCCACTCCCAGGTCACGGGCGTCGACCCGCACCTTGCCTATGGCCTGGGCCGCGTCAGTGTGCAGGAGGATTCTATGTTGACGCTGTCTGTTGACAAATCTGATCCTCTGACAGAGCTCTCTGATTGGCTGTCAGGAGAAACACATAAGGTAGTCAAAGTAATAATGCTGTTAGTAATATCTGTGATTAAGAAACACTACATAACCAAAAGAATGCGGACACCTGCTCATTCAACATCTCATTCCAAAAGCATGAATATGGAATTGGTCTCCATTTTGCTGCTATAACAGTCTCCACTTCTGGGAAAGCTTTCCACTAGATGTTGGAACATTGCTACAGGGATTTGCTTCCATTCAGCCACAAGAACATTAGTGAGGTCGGACACTGATGTTGGGCGATTAGGCCTGGCTCGCAGTCTGAGTTCTAATTCATCCCAAAGGGGTTGAGGTCAGGGCTCTGTGCAGGCCAGTCAAGTTCTTCCACGTCGATCTTGACAAACCATCGATGTATGGACATCTCCACCAAACTTTACAGTTGGCACTATGCATTGGGGCAGGTAGCGTTCTTCTGGCAGCCGCCAAACCCAGATTCGTCCGTCGGACTGCCAGATGGTGAAGCATGATTCATCACTCCAGAGAACGCGTTTCCACTGCTCCAGAGTCCAATGAAGGTGAGCTTTACACCACTCCAGCCGACGCTTGGCATTGCGCATGGTGATCTTAGGCTTGTGTGCGGCTGCTCGGCCATGGAAACCCATTTCATGAAGCTCCCGATGAACAGTTCCTGTGCTGACGTTGCTTCCAGATGTAGTTTGTAACTTGGTAGTGAGTGCTGCAACCGAGGACAGACCATTTATGCACTTCAGTGGTTCTGTTCTGTGAGCTCGTGTGGCCTACCACTTCACGACTGAGCCGTTGTTGCTCCTAGACGTTTGCACTTCACAATAACTGCACTCACAGTTGACCAGGACAGCTCTAGCAGGCCAGAAATTTGATGAACTGACTTGTCGAATCTACTAATTTGAAGGGATGTCCACATACTTTTGTATATATAGTGTATATTAGTAATATACACTGAGTGTTAAAAACATGAGGAACACCTGCTCTTTCCATAACAAACCAGGTCAACCCAGGTGAAAGCTATGATCCCTTATTGCAGAGGTTCTTAAACATTTTCAGCATGGGAGCCAAATTAGGAATTCTGTGTTTTCCTGGGTCCCAAGCTTAGGTAAATATGCAACTATATGTAAATATCGGTACATTTCATTGCCCTTATGCCTAAAACAAATGCAATATAGATAAAAACAAATAACAACGAAAATAAATATTCATATAAATATCTATACATGTTTATTTTCCCTCATTAAAAACACTATTACATATGTGTCTAGGTTGGAAATGTTGCTGTTAAAATACAATAAATCATTTTCATTCTGAACTGGAATAAACGGATTGATCACATCACACAGATGAATAACAGAACAGACACACAGGCTTTTTGAAAGTGCAACACTAAGAAACAGTCCAGATGAACAATGATCAGGCCTACTGTACATCCTACTGTACATCTTACTGTACATCTTACTGTACATCTGACTGTACATCTTACTGTAGAAATGATCAGGCCTACTGTACATCTTACTGTAGAAATGATCAGGCCTACTGTACATCCTACTGGACATCCTACTGTAGAAATGATCATCTTATTGTAGAAATGATCAGGCCTACTGTACATCCTACTGTACATCTTACTGTAGAAATTACTGTTGAAACAAAGTCTAGGTTGGAACTGTTGCTGTTTAAAATACAATACATGTTTTATTCTGAACTAGAATGAACGGATGTGGAACAAAACACACACACACACACACACACACACACACACACACACACACACACACACACACACACACACACACACACACACACACTCCTAATGAGAGGTGTGTGGCTGGTTGAAGTTTTCAACAAGCATGTCTATTCTGGGCTCAGTTTTTGACACTGCAACACAGAAGTGATGCTCAGCATTGAGTCTGTTTCTGTACTTGTTTTTTAAAGTATGTAAGAGTTGAGAACCCTGTCAAACTGGACCAGAACATCTACTGCTTTCTCAGTCAGACAGGAGACTACTTCCTGTTGTAGATGGAACAACCCAGAACTGTGTGAGTGGGTTCTCAGTCAGGCAGGAGACCACTTCCTGTTGTAGATGAACAACCCAGAACTGTGTGAGTGGGTTCTCAGTCAGGCAGGAGACCACTTCCTGTTGTAGATGGAACAACCCAGAACTGTGTGAGTGGGTTCTCAGTCAGGCAGGAGACCACTTCCTGTTGTAGATGAACAACCCAGAACTGTGTGAGTAGGTTCTCAGTCAGGCAGGAGACCACTTCCTGTTGTAGATGGAACAACCCAGAACTGTGTGAGTGGGTTCTCAGTCAGGCAGGAGACCACTTCCTGTTGTAGATGGAACAACCCAGAACTGTGTGAGTAGGTTCTCAGTCAGGCAGGAGACCACTTCCTGTTGTAGATGATTAACCCAGAACTGTGTGAGTGGGTTTACATCAAAAAGCATCTTGCTTCAATCAGTTTATTCCAGTTAAGAATAACAATTATTGTATTTTAACAGCAACAGTTCCAACCTAGTCTAGTTTTCAACAATAATTTCTACAGTAAAATGTACAGTAGGCCTGATCATTTTTCATCTCCATATGTACTGTTACTAGGGTTACACTATCAGTAGATAGCTTGCTTTGGTGTATGTTAGCTATGAGCTGTGTACAAGGCCAGGGGATTGTTTGGAAGAGAAACTCACATCTACTACTATGAGAGATACTACTCCCTTATTTCTGCTAATCATCACCTGTTATAAAATGACAACAATGCTTTGCTATCTCACTTACTTATCCACAGTCGAAGCAGTTTCCTCAAGCATTCTGCCCTGATCTGATAGAACTCCCTGGGTTTACCGTCACGCTGCCCTGTTCTGATAGAACTCCCTGGGTTTACCATCATGCTGCCCTGTTCTGATAGAACTCCCTGGGTTTACCGTCATGCTGCCCTGTTCTGATAGAACTCCCTGGGTTTACCGTCATGCTGTTCTGATAGAACTCCCTGGGTTTACCGTCATGCTGCCCTGTTCTGATAGAACTCCCTGGGTTTACCGTCACGCTGTTCTGATAGAACTCCCTGGGTTTACCGTCATGCTGTTCTGATAGAACTCCCTGGGTTTACCGTCATGCTGTTCTGATAGAACTCCCTGGGTTTACCGTCACGCTGCCCTGTTCTGATAGAACTCCCTGGGTTTACCGTCATGCTGCCCTGTTCTGATAGAACTCCCTGGGTTTACCGTCATGCTGTTCTGATAGAACTCCCTGGGTTTACCGTCATGCTGTTCTGATAGAACTCCCTGGGTTTACCGTCATGCTGCCCTGTTCTGATTGAACTCCCTGGGTTTACCGTCATGCTGTTCTGATAGAACTCCCTGGGTTTACCGTCATGCTGCCCTGTTCTGATAGAACTCCCTGGGTTTACCGTCATGCTGTCCTGTTCTGATAGAACTCCCTGGGTTTACCGTCATGCTGTCCTGTTCTGATAGAACTCCCTGGGTTTACCGTCATGCTGCCCTGTTCTGTTAGAACTCCCTGGGTTTACCGTCATGCTGCCCTGTTCTGATAGAACTCCCTGGGTTTACCGTCATGCTGTCCTGTTCTGATAGAACTCCCTGGGTTTACCGTCACGCTGCCCTGTTCTGATAGAACTCCCTGGGTTTACCGTCATGCTGTCCTGTTCTGATAGAACTCCCTGGGTTTACCGTCATGCTGCCCTGTTCTGTTAGAACTCCCTGGGTTTACCGTCATGCTGTGGATGTTTTGGTCAGAAAGGTGTCGTTTTATTCATTTTGAGAGACTCGTTACTAAGCCCCTCCCAGCACAAAACGCATATTAGGAAGGTGTTTTTCATGTTTTGAAGTCTGTTAGTAATATACAGTATGTTAGTAATATCTGTTAGTAATATCTGTAGTAATATCTGTTAGTAATATACAGTATGTTAGTAATATCTGTTAGTAATATCTGTTAGTAATATCTGTTAGTAATATCTGTTAGTAATATACAGTATGTTAGTAATATCTGTTAGTAATATAGTATGTTAGTAATATCTGTTAGTAATATCTGTTAGTAATATACAGTATGTTAGTAATATCTGTTAGTAATATAGTATGTTAGTAATATACAGTATGTTAGTAATATCTGTTAGTAATATACAGTATGTTAGTAATATACAGTATGTTTGTAATATCCGTTAGTAATATACAGTCTGTTAGTAATATCTGTTAGTAATATACAGTATGTTAGTAATATCTGTAGTAATATACAGTATGTTAGTAATATACAGTATGTTAGTAATATACAGTATGTTAGTAATATCTGTAGTAATATACAGTATGTTAGTAATATACAGTATGTTAGTAATATACAGTATGTTAGTAATATCTGTTAGTAATATACAGTATGTTAGTAATATCTGTAGTAATATACAGTATGTTAGTAATATCCGTTAGTAATATACAGTATGTTAGTAATATCTGTTAGTAATATACAGTATGTTAGTAATATCTGTTAGTAATATACAGTATGTTAGTAATATCTGTTAGTAATATCTGTTAGTAATATACAGTATGTTAGTAATATCTGTTAGTAATATACAGTATGTTAGTAATATCTGTAGTAATAAATAGTACAGCAGTACTATCCATTGTGTTTCAATTGCAGACTAAGACTTGGGTTAATATTTAGGATCTGTGGATAGGTGTGTGTGTGTTAGGGCCATGTAGGTGTGAAAAACGAGGCCATGCTTCCCGTCCGTGTGTCCGTCCGTGTGTGTGTGTGTGTGTGTCCCTCACCATTAGGACTCCTGTCTCGTTGTTAGCCATCATGATAGAGATGAGACAGGTGGAGGAGCGGACAGCAGCCAACACATCCTCCACCTCCACCCTCCCCGTCACCTTGGAAACCGCCACTGACGTCACGTCTAAGACAACAACCCAGATAAGCCTATGTCAAGTCATTGACTATTAAGGACAACATTTGGTGTACTCATCACAGTTACTGGAAATAAAAACGATCCTTATTACAGTATAATGATTTATGTGTGTACAAGTACTGAGTTACTAAAGTTCTCGTTACACTTAAGTGTTATATGTTAATAAAAAAAATATATGATTGATCATCATCATCTTCATCATCATCATCTCAACGTCATTCTCCTCCTCATCATCATCGTCATAATTTAGCATAGAGTAAATAAAGATCAATCCAGAACAGTGTTAAACCCTACCTGCTGTGGTGTCCTTCAGCAGGTGTTCAGCGGTCAGTCTGACAGAGTCATGCTCCACGTTAGAGACGAGGATATGAGGTAGAGGCCAGGCTGAGGTACTGCTGTTCTCATGGCGATGTCTCTCCCCTCTCTGCTCTGCTGTCCTGCAGCTCTCTCTGTAGGCCTCCAGGGCACTGTGGAACACCAGGTTATTGGCCTGAAGAAAACGGAGGAAAGTTTAAAAAAATCCCTGGCAATTAAACCCTAGAGCTTTCCAATGGTATGTTATATCGCTGATTGAGCACGCAACCAATCACATTGGGACGTTTGTGTTGTTTTGAGCCAGACAATAAGCCAGATGGCATGTTGTGTTCATGTAGGTCCCGTGTGGCTCAGTTGGTAGAGCATGGTGTTTGCAACGCCAGGGTTGTGGGTTCGATTCCCACGGGGGACCAATACGGAGAAAAATGTTTTAATGAAATGTATGCATTCACTACTGTAAGTCGCTCTGGATAAGAGTGTCTGCTAAATGACTAAAATCTACAGTATAGCAAGACGATCATTCTACCTCAGTCCCACCAGAGGTGAAGATGATGTCATCTGCTTTCCCCCCCACCATTCTAGCCACGTTCTCTCTCGCCTGGGTAATGATCTTCTTCGCTTTCACACCTGGAACAAGGAAGAGACGACAAATTCAAAAACACACGTAGCATGCATAGCTAAAGATGTTAATAAAATCAGTCGGGATGAACCAAGATAGTCAACAACTAAAGAGATTAATCAAATCAGTGGGGATGACAAGATGGACAAAACAACCCCTCACCTGGCGTGTAGGTACCAACCCCTCACCTGGCGTGTAGGTAGCAACCCCTCACCTGGCGTGTAGGTACCAACCCCTCACCTGGCGTGTAGGTACCAACCCCTCACCTGGCGTGTAGGTAGCAACCCCTCACCTGGCGTGTAGGTAACAACCCCTCACCTGGCGTGTAGGTACCAACCCCTCACCTGGCGTGTAGGTACCAACCCCTCACCTGGCGTGTAGGTACCAACCCCTCACCTGGCGTGTAGGTACCAACCCCTCACCTGGCGTGTAGGTACCAACCCCTCACCTGGCGTGTAGGTACCAACCCCTCACCTGGCGTGTAGGTACCAACCCCTCACCTGGCGTGTAGGTACCAACCCCTCACCTGGCGTGTAGGTACCAACCCCTCACCTGGCGTGTAGGTACCAACCCCTCACCTGGCGTGTAGGTACCAACCCCTCACCTGGCGTGTAGGTACCAACCCCTCACCTGGCGTGTAGGTACCAACCCCTCACCTGGCGTGTAGGTACCAACCCCTCACCTGGCGTGTAGGTACCAACCCCTCACCTGGCGTGTAGGTACCAACCCCTCACCTGGCGTGTAGGTACCAACCCCTCACCTGGCGTGTAGGTACCAACCCCTCACCTGGCGTGTAGGTACCAACCCCTCACCTGGCGTGTAGGTACCAACCCCTCACCTGGCGTGTAGGTACCAACCCCTCACCTGGCGTGTATGGTACCAACCCCTCACCTGGCGTGTAGGTACCAACCCCTCACCTGGCGTGTAGGTACCAACCCCTCACCTGGCGTGTAGGTACCAACCCCTCACCTGGCGTGTAGGTACCAACCCCTCACCTGGCGTGTAGGTACCAACCCCTCACCTGGCGTGTAGGTACCAACCCCTCACCTGGCGTGTTGGTACCAACCCCTCACCTGGCGTGTAGGTACCAACCCCTCACCTGGCGTGTAGGTACCAACCCCTCACCTGGCGTGTAGGTACCAACCCCTCACCTGGCGTGTAGGTACCAACCCCTCACCTGGCGTGTAGGTACCAACCCCTCACCTGGCGTGTAGGTACCAACCCCTCACCTGGCGTGTAGGTACCAACCCCTCACCTGGCGTGTAGGTACCAACCCCTCACCTGGCGTGTAGGTACCAACCCCTCACCTGGCGTGTAGGTACTACTGGGGTTTCCCCAGGCCTCGTGCAGGGCTTCAGTAACAACCTGGATCACCTGTGGCTCCAGTGGGGTGGTGGCGTTATAGTCCATGTAGATCCTGTAGTACATTAACCATTAGTTAGAGGTGGGAGAAGACAGGATGTGCCATGAAATAGGCCTATTAATATGTCTACAGGGAGGAATCCTGTAGACAGGATGTGCCATGAAATAGGCCTATTAAAACATGAATATGTCTACAGGGAGGAATCCTGTGGAGTCGTTCGAAGTTAAATACAATAGGATAAGAGCATGAGGAACCACTGGAACTCAATGGGTTGTAGTGGTCTCCCATCAACCCCCCCCCCATGTGTATGTAACCGATGTGAAATGGCTAGTTAGTTAGCGGTGGTGCGCGCTAATAGCGTTTCAATCAGTGACGTCACTCGCTCTGAGACCTGAAGTAGGGTTTCCCCTTGCGTTGCAAGAGCTGCGGCTTTTGTGGCGCGATGGGTAACGATGCTTCGTGGGGTGTCAGTTGTTGATGTGTGCAAAGGGTCTCTGGTTCGAGCCCAGGTTGGGGCGAAGAGAGGGACGGAACCTACACTGTTACATATACATCTGTGTTACATATACATCTGTGTTACATATACATCTGTGTTACATATACATCTGTGTTACATATACATCTGTGTTACATATACATCTGTGTTACATATACATCTGTGTTACATATACATCTGTGTTACATATACATCTGTGTTACATATACATCTGTGTTACATATACATCTGTGTTACATATACATCTGTGTTACATATACATCTGTGACAAACACTGATAACACTTACCTGTCCTCATCCATGTCTGGAATATATGTGTGTATATGACCGTCAAATGGAAGATCTGAGTGTGTATGCCCATTGGCACCACCTGTGTCTGAATGATGTGAACGTGCGTGGTGGTCATCCAATGAAGTGGCTGAATGGTGAGAGAGTGGACGACCGTCTACCGAGTGGTGACTGTGGTCTCTCGGGTTCCTTGTGCCGGAGCTGGCCTTCGTTGGTTCAGACATTACCTTATGGAAAAGCAAAGTCTAGGTTTTACCAAGGTGACTTTACATTAAGTGCCCCCCCCCCCCCCAAAAAAAATGGCATGTAACATAATGTTATGTCATTCTATAGGGTTGGGGTTGTCCTATGTAAACACAGTCCCGTGTGGCTCAGTTGGTAGAGCATGGTGTTTGCAACGCCAGGGTTGTGGGTTCGATTCCGACGGGGGACCAGTACGAAAGAAAAAGTATTAAATGTATGCATTCACTACTGTAAGTCGCTCTGGATAAGAGCGTCTGCTAAATGACTACAATGTGAAAATGATAAATGGGATACAAGTCCTATTTATATAGGGCAACGGTCCTATAGGGTCAAGGATGGGTTTGTAAACTAACTCATGAAGCTAAAAACGTCCGTCTGTAAGCCTACTGTTATCTACTATGTCACCGGCACAGTCTGATATATTCTAACGTGGCATGCTGAGCTAACTAGCTAATATGTAGACTTTCCAAGGAAACGCGTGCAATGACCTAGCTAGCTCTAAAGACAGCTAACTAGCCGTCTCATTTCTTAAAAATTAACCCCCATTTCCATTCAGCACAGCATTGATCTTGATAACCAGCTAGACAATGAAAATGTCCCCTTTTTTTAATGCATCATTCGTTGAGTGACATAACTTTAGCTAATACGTGGCTGTAGAACAAGCTGAACGCTTGCTAAGCTAGCTAACGTTATTTACTGTGGCTGGATGGCTGGCTATGTTGGTTTAAAACAAAGATATGTTTATTTCGTCAGTTTGAACGTCTCTGTAGTTAGCTAAATACCTTGGCTAGAGAGGCGAAGGAGGATGAGACTGAAGTAGAAGAGCTATACTGTCAACGACTCCCAAAGTCGAAGCTTCTTCCCAACCAGGAAATGCAAGGCTGACGGCTCAGTTCATGAATGAAGCCTTTCCTTCCTTGTTTAGCGCAGCGCATTGTTGCAGCGCATAGCGCATGTTGCAGCGCATGTTGCAGCGCATAGCGCATGTTGCAGTGTCTGACAAACCAGTCAGGAAAAAAGTTTCCTGTATTGAAGACTTTTCCTTAGTTTCGGGTTTGAAAATGAATATCAGTAAATCAGTCTTATTTCCACTCAAGGACTGTGTTTTACAGGAAGTATATGGTATCCCAATTAAAGATAAGGTTACTTATCTTGGAATTGTTATATGCAAGGATGAAAAACAAAGGAGTGACTTTAAACTTTATAACCCCGTTGTTGAGAAAACAAAGAAGAAATTGAACCTCTGGTTGCTGAGAGATATTTCGTTATATGGTCGGGTTTTATTGACCAAAGCTGAAGGGTTATCCAGATCGGTTTATGTCTCGTTATCACTTGAATTATCCCCTATAATTGTAAAGGACTTAGATAAGATTCTTTATAATTTTATTTGGAGGAACAAGCCTCACTATCTACGGAAATATATTCTCACTAATACCCAAGAACAAGGAGGTCTTGACCTTTTACATTTCAATACTCTAAATAATACTTTTAAAATAAATTGGATTCTGAAGTATGTTAAAAACCAGAACAGTATTTGGAGTATTTATTTGACTGTTGGTGGTTTAGAATTTTTGCTTCGATGCAATTTTGATGTTGATAAAATCCCAGTAAAATTGGCCAAATTCCATAAGCAGGCAATTTTAGCTTGGTTGTTAATGTATAAACACAATTTTTTTCCCCCTCACAGATACTTTCTATGGAACAACAAAGATACACGATTTAAAAATAAGTGTATTTTTTTTCGTAACTGGTTTGAGAATAAAATTATTTTGGTTGGTCAGTTACTGAATGAGGATGGATATCTACTCTCATATGGGGAATTTCTTGATAAATAAAAAATTCCAGTAACCCTGAAAGAATATGCAATTGTTTATTATGTGATTCCAAGGGAATCACATGTATCTTTTAAATTCCTCTGTGGTTGATGTAAGTAACATAGATTTACATGAAAATATATTAATTGGTAATATTAACATCAAATATATATGTAGTAATAAACGGATTAGGAATATTGTTTGTGATACTACAATTCCCTCGGCATGATTATTTTGGTCAAACATCTATGGTATATTTAATTCAACTGCTAATAATATTAGCTACATTTCATATTCAAAAATACAAATGGTCTAATTCAAAACCTAACTTTTTTAACTTTATAAATAAATTTAAACAATATGTCACTACTTTAACTAAAATGAAAAACAAAAAGGCAATTCAAACTTGTATTATTAATGAATATGATTTGTTTGTTTAGGATTCCTGACAATGTAAATAGTTTGTATGTATGCTTGTTTGCATGTGACTATTCTTCTTTTGTTTGTTGATGTTTGTTTATATAAAAAAAAAATACTAAAATTAAATAATTGAAAGTTGCTGGCCAGCCAACCAAAATTGGTTCTGTGAAGGTTCCTAGAAAACAAAAACAGTTCATTTGTACTGATTATTACAACGTTTCTATTAGGTTGCAAAAAAAAATATTTGCCTAATATTGCAAAAACATTTCTCTAGGTTGTGGGAACGTTGTGTGTTTTGGGGATGTTATCATCCTAATGTTAGGGTTTTATCTAACGACAACTTAATGGGAATTTCAGCCAACGTTCTGGGAATGTTCTTGGTTTGCTGGGTGGTTTCTTCAAACCTATATTTCATACTAAAATCCTACGTATTCTATCAAATCCTAAACTATAATCTATCAGAATAGAATTTAATAGATCAATAAAAAGAGGCCTATAATCTCCAGCATGAAGGGAACAATATCAACAACAAAAAAATTGACATGTACTTTGGTCGTGTTTCATAAGTTCCACGTTTATTTAATATCAATTGACAATGTGTTTAGTGTACACCAACTGTTTATGCTTCACTCCAACACTCAAATAGAGACATTGATTTAACTACTGAACATTTAAGATGGTGTTTAAACAGGTTACAGCTGTATGGTGTACTGTTCACAGCAATCATGTTTATTTATATACAATACAACAACAAAAAATAACATGAAGAAAACCAAATAGAAAAATGCTTTAATGGGTGCAGTTTGACAGAGCTATAGAAACAATACAATCAGTTCTGATTAAATATGGAAGCACACGTCAATAATGATGGTTCAAAAGCTGCTTTGTGAATGCTGTGACGGTGACGATAGAGGGGATGTGGATGTTTGTGGCCAGACAGTGAAACAGGATTGACAGACAGACAGTTTCCGAATCCCAAACGGTACCCTATTCCCTATACAGTGCACTTGTTTTGACCAGACCCCATAAGGCCTCTGGTTAAATTTTTTTTTTTTTTAAATAGTGCACTATTTAAGGGAATAGGGTGCCATTTAGGACTCATGACCCAGTCTACATGATGTCCTGGCTACATTCAACAGGCCATATGAACACTTCTCTTAGGTAAGGGTCTATTAAACCGGGAAGGAGGCAACCATAACCTGCTCAATACGCCCACACACTGCAATCCAATATAATAAAGTATGATATAATAATTTACATTCTACCAGACTGTATGTGAGATTTCAGTGATGTACCGCCACCATCCATGACTGTGGGTTTTTCTGATTCAATCAATGGAAATAGACAAACTGGGAGGAAATTAGCCAGACCCAACAGGTGTAGAACCCATTTGTACAGGGTAGACCTCTGACCCGCTGGTACAGGGTAGACCTCTGACCCGTTGGTACAGGGTAGACCTCTGACCCGCTGGTACAGGGTAGACCTCTGACCCGCTGGTACAGGGTAGACCTCTGACCCGCTGGTACAGGGTAGACCTCTGACCCGCTGGTACAGGGTAGACCTCTGACCCGCTGGTACAGTGTAGACCTCTGACCCGCTGGTACAGGGTAGACCTCTGACCCGCTGGTACAGGGTAGACCTCTGACCCGTTGGTACAGGGTAGACCTCTGACCCGCTGGTACAGGGTAGACCTCTGACCCGCTGGTACAGGGTAGACCTCTGACCCGCTGGTACAGGGTAGACCTCTGACCCGCTGGTACAGGGTAGACCTCTGACCCGCTGGTACAGGGTAGACCTCTGACCCGTTGGTACAGGGTAGACCTCTGACCCGCTGGTACAGGGTAGACCTCTGACCCGTTGGTACAGGGTAGACCTCTGACCCGTTGGTACAGGGTAGACCTCTGACCCGCTGGTACAGGGTAGACCTCTGACCCGCTGGTACAGGGTAGACCTCTGACCCGCTGGTACAGGGTAGACCTCTGACCCGCTGGTACAGGGTAGACCTCTGACCCGCTGGTACAGGGTAGACCTCTGACCCGTTGGTACAGGGTAGACCTCTGACCCGCTGGTACAGGGTAGACCTCTGACCCGTTGGTACAGGGTAGACCTCTGACCCGTTGGTACAGGGTAGACCTCTGACCCGTTGGTACAGGGTAGACCTCTGACCCGTTGGTACAGGGTAGACCTCTGACCCGCTGGTACAGGGTAGACCTCTGACCCGTTGGTACAGGGTAGACCTCTGACCCGTTGGTACAGGGTAGACCTCTGACCCGTTGGTACAGGGTAGACCTCTGACCCGTTGGTACAGGGTAGACCTCTGACCCGCTGGTACAGGGTAGACCTCTGACCCGTTGGTACAGGGTAGACCTCTGACCCGTTGGTACAGGGTAGACCTCTGACCCGTTGGTACAGGGTAGGCCTGTGTTCCACTGGAACTCCAAAAGAATGATAACGGTTTTAAAATTCACATTTACTGCAAGCAGTGTATACCCTGTAGTTATACAGTAAGATACATTGATATGGGTAGAAATTACCTTATATCACAACCTTCATTCGATTGAATCATTACTGTAAAATCTAATCTCATTCACACACAGAGCCCTTTCAACATGGTACAGTATGTGAAGAGATATGCATGTTGGCAGTGGTGGAAAAAGTACACACTTTTTGAGTAAAAAGTAAAGATACTTTAAAAGAAAATGACTCAGGTAAAAGTGAAAGTCACCCAGTAAAATACCACTTGAGTAAAAGTCTAAAAGTATTTCGTTTTAAACGTACTTAAGTATCAAAAATAAATGTAAAAGTATAAATCATTTCAAATTCCTTTATATTAAGCAAACCAGACGGCACGATTTTCTTGCTTTTTTAATTTACGGATAGCCAGGGACACTCAGACATCATTTTCAAACGAAGAGGCAGAGGCAGTAGGGATGACCTGGGAATGTTTTCTTGATAACTGCGTGAATTAGAACATTTTCCTGTCCTGCTAAACATTCAAAATCTAATGAGTACTTTTGGGTGTCAGGGAAAATGTATGGAGTAAAAAGTACATTATTTTCTTTAGGAATGTAGTGGAGTAAAAGTAGTCAAAAATATAAATAGTAAAGTAAAGTACAGATACCCCAAAAAACAACTTAAGTAGTACTTTAAAGTATTTTTACTTAAGTACTTTACAACACTGCATGCGGGTACAGTGATATTCAACATACAGTACCAACAACAACAGTAGTGCTGTGGGGGGAATAAACAAATAACCCCCTTACTGGATGTATTGAAGAGCAGAGCCACAGCTGTGTTCCGTTGTATTGAACAGCAGAGCCACAGCTGTGTTCCGTTGTATTGAACAGCAGAGCCACAGCTGTGTTCCGTTGTATTGAACAGCAGAGCCACAGCTGTGTTCCGTTGTATTGAACAGCAGAGCCACAGCTGTGTTCCGTTGTATTGAACAGCAGAGCCACAGCTGTGTTCCGTTGTATTGAACAGCAGAGCCACAGCTGTGTTCCGTTGTATTTGAACAGCAGAGCCACAGCTGTGTTCCGTTGTATTTGAACAGCAGATCCACAGCTGTGTTCCGTTGTATTTGAACAGCAGATACACAGCTGTGTTCCGTTGTATTTGAACAGCAGATCCACAGCTGTGTTCCGTTGTATTGAACAGCAGAGCCACAGCTGTGTTCCGTTGTATTGAACAGCAGAGCCACAGCTGTGTTCCGTTGTATTTGAACAGCAGATCCACAGCTGTGTTCCGTTGTATTGAACAGCAGATCCACAGCTGTGTTCCGTTGTATTGAACGGCAGATCCACAGCTGTGTTCCGTTGTATTGAACAGCAGATCCACAGCTGTGTTCCGTTGTATTGAACAGCAGAACCACAGCTGTGTTCCATTGTATTGAACGGCAGAGCCACAGCAATACAAATATATTGTGTCAGACTCAGCAACACATTGGTGTTGGTGTTGCAGTGTGGTTTTAGCTGCGTTACTTCCCATTGGCATTACAGTTCTTCCTTCTCTTAGTAATATTATGCATCTGAAATGGCATCATATTCCCTATGTACTGTAGTGCAGTATATAGAATTATAAACTAGATGGTTTGAGCCCTGAATTTTGATTGGCTGAAAGCCATGGTATATCAGACCGTATACCACAGGTATGACAAAACATTTCGTTTTACTGCCCTAATTACGACTGTAACCAGTTTATAACAACAATAAGGCTCCTCAGGGGTTTGTGACATATGGCCAATATACCACGACTAAGGGCTGTATCCAGGCACTCCGCGTTGTGTCGTGCTTAAGAACAGCCCTTGGCCGTGGTATATTGGCCATATACCACACCTCCTCGGGCCTATAAGGAATAGGGGGGCCCTTTGAGACATAGCACTTATAGGTTATGTCATTTCCTGCTCGTACTGAGCATGCTCTGTAGGTTGGCTGGCCTCAGGCATGCTCCTTATCAAAAGCTACAGGTAGCAGTGTATCAATCAATCAATTTGGTCTCTGTCACTACATCAATGGCTGGAAAGCCATGGATGATAAATGAGCCCATTAAACACCATCTCCCTAGGTATGCTATACTTCCTGAGACTCACATAAAGAAGGACAAGAAGAACCCTGCATGCCATGAAGGAAGTGGCTACTGGGTAAACTGACAGCCGCCCTGTTCTATTCCAACTGTGAGTAGTGGCTACTGGGTAAACTGACAGCCGTCCTGTTCTATTCCAACTGTGAGTAGTGGCTACTGGGTAAACTGACAGCCGTGCTGTTCTATTCCAACTGTGAGTAGTGGCTACTGGGTAAACTGACAGCCGCCCTGTTCTATTCCAACTGTGAGTAGTGGCTACTGGGTAAACTGACAGCCGTCCTGTTCTATTCCAACTGTGAGTAGTGGCTACTGGGTAAACTGACAGCCGTCCTGTTCTATTCCAACTGTGAGTAGTGGCTACTGGGTATACTGACAGCCGTCCTGTTCTATTCCAACTGTGAGTAGTGGCTACTGGGTAAACTGACAGCCGCCCTGTTCTATTCCAACTGTGAGTAGTGGCTACTGGGTAAACTGACAGCCGCCCTGTTCTATTCCAACTGTGAGTAGTGGCTACTGGGTAAACTGACAGCCGCCCTGTTCTATTCCAACTGTGAGTAGTGGCTACTGGGTAAACTGACAGCCGTCCTGTTCTATTCCAACTGTGAGTAGTGGCTACTGGGTAAACTGACAGCCGTCCTGTTCTATTCCAACTGTGAGTAGTGGCTACTGGGTAAACTGACAGCCGTCCTGTTCTATTCCAACTGTGAGTAGTGGCTACTGGGTAAACTGACAGCCGTCCTGTTCTATTCCAACTGTGAGTGCAACATATAGCAGGGTAATAGCATAGTAAATACACAATACAACTGATGACTAACTTGTAAAAAAAAAACACAAAAAGCTCCTCAGTCATCATTCTGCTTCCCTGTTGTTTGGACTGGACCCACTACGATGACTAATGTATGCTCGATACAAAACAAACAGCCCACACATTTACAATTCATCACGATTCATTCACATACAGTAGCTGCAATACTGATATATATTTTAGTCTTTAGTGCTTTATGTTTTCCGTTCAACAGCACTTATTGTGTGTATATATATATATATATATATACACACAATAAGTGCTGTTGAACGGAAAACATAAAGGACTAAAGACTAAAATATTAAGCTTCACATGAGATGAACTAAAAAAAGTGATTGAAGAGGATGTGACACCATATAATTTGCTGGATTCAATCTGGTTATTATACAGAAAAATGTCTACAATGAAATATCAGTAGTATATTTCTGTAGAAATGGATAATCTTACACTATCAGTCCATGATATGTTTATAAAATGGCATACGGTATATGACGACTCATATTCACTGTCTTTAAGTACATACGCTCATATCAATCTCCGACAATTGTTTTGTTGTTGTTTTTTTTGGCTCTGTACTCCAGCACTTTGGATGTGAAATGATACAATGACTATGGAGGTTAAAGTGCAGACTGTCAGCATTAATATGAGGGTATTATCATCCATATCAGGTAAAAGATTTAGAAATTACAGCACTTTTTTTGTTCATAGTCCCTCTGTTTTAGGGGACCAAAAGTATTGGGACAAATTCACTTTATAATTTCAAATTCAAAGTGCTGGAGTACAGTGCCAAAACAACATCAGCAAAAAAATTGTCACTGTACCAATACTTTTGCAGCTCAATGTATATTAGCCTACTGTGTTCATAAAGAGATTTTGGTTAGCTAGACAAAAACAGCCACACGATGATGACAGAGTCCCAAATAGCACCCTACGCCCTATGTAGTGCACTACTTTTAACAAGGGCCCATAGGACTCTGGTCAAAAGTAGTGCACTACACGGGGAATATGGAATCATTTGGGACATGATGAAGTAGATCCAAAGCAACTGGTGACTGCAGATATACTGTCTGAAAAGAGAGGCACTGCATCATATGTACAAATCCTTGTTCAGAAACCTTGTTTCTTGTCTTATCCCTATTGTGCTACAAACAGCTTGTTTTCATTTTCCTTATTCTATTCACAAACGTAAGGGATCGGGATCGTAACTGTCCGTTCACCCATCTGTTTCCCATCTTGGGTTTGAAAGCATAATTAATTTCCATTACATTCACAATCTCTCGAGCTTCTAAAAATATTGTAGCATGAGTGAAATCGGATTGCAATTAGCTCAGGTACAACACTTCAAAAATCAATCTATGCGATGTTGATGGTTTAATTCAAGTAACATATAGCTGCAATACTATAGCACATAGAAGATGGCCCTGTATCAATTCGGTTTTTTGGGGGGGGGGGGTAGAGGTCATAGGTCATGTTATCAAAACGTTAGTCGAACTCATAATAAAAAGTGCTTGCACTGAAGTTGCACTGTAGCTACTTTAGAAATATAAATGTATTTGTAAATAAATACACGCAGAAATAAATAATCAAATTGTTAAATATTTAAATATATCACATATTAATACAAAGAAAAATCGTTAGACTTTAGAGATGAATTAAGGTTAAATTTGGGAGGATTTTCCATTAAAATGTTATTTTTACGTAGCTACTGTAGGGACATTTATAGCTACCATAGATACCTTCAGAGCTACTGTAGACACCTTCAGAGCTACTGTAGACACCTTCAGAGCTACTGTAGATACCTTCACAGTTACTGTAGATACCTTCATAGTTACTGCAAATACCTTCATAGTTACTGTAGATACCTTCAGAGCTACTGCAAATACCTTCATAGTTACTGTAGATACCTTCAGAGCTACTGTAGATACCATCATAGTTACTGTAGATACCTTCAGAGCTACTGTAGATACCTTCAGAGCTACTGTAGATACCTTCATAGTTACTGTAGATACCTTCAGAGCTACTGTAGACACCTTCAGAGCTACTGTAGATACCTTCACAGTTACTGTAGATACCTTCATAGTTACTGTAGATACCTTCATAGTTACTGTAGATACCTTCATAGCTACTGCAAATACCTTCATAGTTACTGTAGATACCTTCAGAGCTACTGTAGATACCATCATAGTTACTGTAGATACCTTCAGAGCTACTGTAGATACCTTCAGAGCTACTGTAGATACCTTCATAGTTACTGTAGATACCTTCAGAGCTACTGTAGACACCTTCAGAGCTACTGTAGACACCTTCATAGCTACTGTAGACACCTTCAGAGCTACTGTAGATACCTTCATAGTTACTGTAGATACCTTCAGTTACTGTAAATACCTTCATAGTTACTGTAGATACCTTCATAGCTACTGCAAATACCTTCATAGTTACTGTAGATACCTTCAGAGCTACTGTAGATACCTTCAGAGCTACTGTAGATACCATCATAGTTACTGTAGATACCTCCATAGTTACTGTAGATACCTTCATAGTTACTGTAGATACCTTCATAGTTACTGTAAATACCTTCAGAGCTACTTTGGGCATTAGCTAAACCATCATCTGGTTTTATCAGAATACCAGTGTGAACATGTGATCACTTGATTAATGCCAACCCTTCTCTCTCGTAGCCAAGCTGTAGGTGCATCCTCCCATGGCATCCTATTCTCTTTATAGTGCACTACTATTGACGAGAGCCCATAGGGTCCTGATCAAAAGTAGTGCACTATATAGGGAATAGGGTGCCACGTGGGATGTAACATGTGTGTGTTGACATCTCAGGACTTATCAGGAGGAACAGGGAGATTACATTATGTCATGATACAGAAGGAGTTACTCTGTCCTGCCCAACAGAGCTGAGCTGGTATGGAAAGAGAGTAGGGACAGAAAGAGTTACTCTGTCCAACAGAGCTGAGCTGGTATGGAAAGAGAGTAGGGACAGAAAGAGTTACTCTGTCCAACAGAGCTGAGCTGATATGGAAAGAGAGTAGGGACAGAAAGAGTTACTCTGTCCAACAGAGCTGAGCTGGTACGGAAAGAGAATAGGGACAGAAAGAGTTACTCTGTCCGTTCCAACAGAGCTGAGCTGGTACGGAAAGAGAATAGGGACAGAAAGAGTTACTCTGTCCAACAGAGCTGAGCTGGTATGGAAAGAGAATAGGGACAGAAAGAGTTACTCTGTCCGTTCCAACAGAGCTGAGCTGGTATGGAAAGAGAATAGGGACAGAAAGAGTTACTCTGTCCGTTCCAACAGAGCTGAGCTGGTATGGAAAGAGAATAGGGACAGAAAGAGTTACTCTGTCCAACAGAGCTGAGCTGGTACGGAAAGAGAATAGGGACAGAAAGAGTTACTCTGTCCTGCCCAACAGAGCTGAGCTGGTATGGAAAGAGAGTAGGGACAGAAAGAGTTACTCTGTCCAACAGAGCTGAGCTGGTATGGAAAGAGAGTAGGGACAGAAAGAGTTACTCTGTCCAACAGAGCTGAGCTGATATGGAAAGAGAGTAGGGACAGAAAGAGTTACTCTGTCCAACAGAGCTGAGCTGGTACGGAAAGAGAATAGGGACAGAAAGAGTTACTCTGTCCGTTCCAACAGAGCTGAGCTGGTACGGAAAGAGAATAGGGACAGAAAGAGTTACTCTGTCCAACAGAGCTGAGCTGGTATGGAAAGAGAATAGGGACAGAAAGAGTTACTCTGTCCGTTCCAACAGAGCTGAGCTGGTATGGAAAGAGAATAGGGACAGAAAGAGTTACTCTGTCCGTTCCAACAGAGCTGAGCTGGTATGGAAAGAGAATAGGGACAGAAAGAGTTACTCTGTCCAACAGAGCTGAGCTGGTACGGATAGAGAATAGGGACAGAAAGAGTTACTCTGTCCGTTCCAACAGAGCTGAGCTGGTACGGAAAGAGAATAGGGACAGAAAGCGTTACTCTGTCCAACAGAGCTGAGCTGGTATGGAAAGAGAGTAGGGACAGAAAGAGTTACTCTGTCCAACAGAGCTGAGCTGGTATGGAAAGAGAATAGGGACAGAAAGAGTTACTCTGTCCGTTCCAACAGAGCTGAGCTGGTATGGAAAGAGAATAGGGACAGAAAGAGTTACTCTGTCCAACAGAGCTGAGCTGGTATGGAAAGAAAGAGAAAAGTAAACAGAAGAGATACATTAAACTTAACTGTCAATTGTAATTTTTTTCAGCCTTATATTTTAGCAGAACTGACAAAACCTTAGTTTGGTGAAAATGTGTTTACTTTGAATACTAACCTGTTTTTATTTATTTATTTATTTTTTATTTTTTAAACATTGTATGAGTAACAATAAGAGAAGCAATATAACCAAGACCACGTTTCTGGAGTCAGCAGTACTCTTATTTCCATGGTAATACTTCCATCTCCGTTTTGTCCCGTAAGGTAAGCTGAGGTGCAGTAATGTAGTGATGTGAACAAAAGCACCCACTGTAAACAGCGTCGTTTCAGACAGAACCATTTACTGTCAACACTCCTGATTTTATTTGTTTTCTTTCCTGAAGGAAATAAATGTTTGTCGTTTAATAAGCTGATGTCTACCATACAGTACATCACAATGTAAGTCTATAAAATAAGGAACTGGTAACTAACTACCCATTACTCCGTTCCACCAGCTCCGAAAGGTAAGGACGAGGTTCGGGCAGCATCCCAAATGGCACCCTATTCCCTATATAGTGCACTAGTTTTGACCCAAATGGCACCCTATTCCCTATATAGTGCACTAGTTTTGACCCAAATGGCACCCTATTCCCTATATAGTGCACTAGTTTTGACCAGAGCCCTATGGGTTATTCATACAGTAGCTATGACCAGCCCTATGGGTCCTGGTCAAACGTAGCACACTATAGAGGGAATAGGGTGCCATTTGGGACACAGACCTTGGAGAGGGGATTACCCAGATGAGAAAGCCCACACAGACAGACAGCGGTACAGGCCTGACAGACACACAACGATGATGGAGGCCTCAGATACACAGGTGGTCAGCTTGTGATAAAGTGAGCGTGTGCAGAAGGAGGAAGAGCAGGTTACTAGTGTAGGATGGAGGGGGGGGTAGGATAAGCATAGGAGTAATCAGGTATCTGGGATTTATATACAGGTTAGTCTCTTTGCGTTCTAATGTTTTCTAATCTTCTTTTATAAGACGTGTTGTCGTTCGATTGTTTGTTTCACATCCTCATCTGTCCAGCTCTCCTTCTGGAGAGTTTTGATCTGGTGGAGACAAAAGGGGGAGAGAATATATTGTATATTGATTCAAAATACCAACCATTCTTCATATTTACTGCATCACAAGATATGAATAATAACATACAGTAGATGTTGCTTAACTTGCGTAAACACCGGTTCTCTGATAATATGAGAGAGATATATCACCTGTGGGGGTTCGCTAAGAACCGCCTACTCTTGGAAGTACCAATCCAAAAAAATGTCTGTTTGAGACAGACAGGTAGAGTGGCGAATGAGGTGAGACCCTCACTTCCATTAAAAGGAGCCACCCTGTGGTTATTCTCAAGCATGCTTGTCTTCCTCCAAGCTCTTGCAAGCATGGGGAATACGAGGATACATCTCACTCATATTATCAGAGAAAAAGGGTTATGCAAGTTCTCCTTCAAATACTCTTGTTAAGATGTATCATGTAGGGATATGGCCAACTCCCTGATCGCAAGAAATATGCTTTCCGAAGCCAGGTAATTCCCAACGTAGCGACACTCAGAGGTCCCGAAACGAAGGGAATAAGCACCAAGAAGGTGCAAAGACAAACCCCCCCCCATCAGGAAAAACCTCATAACTAAGTGAGGGACAGCCCAGTACAAAGCTCCAGTCTCAGCATAATTAGACATGTCCCATAAGGTCATCTCCTGTGAAGTACAGGGTCCTTCCTAAGATAAATACAATGGTTTTATCATTTTTTCTTTGTACTCCCTGATGAAGGCCGTGCAGCCGAAACGCGTCAGTTTTAAAAAAAACTTTGTTTCCCATTGAACATGCCCTATAAATAAAGGCATTTTAATTAATTATATGAAGAGTGCCTTGGTCCTCCTTTCCTTTTTTGATCCCCCATGAATCGTCAGGATACAGTCAAAAAGAGAAAGTCCCACTCGAGGGTGGTAGCCCAATGGGCGAAGAGTATGACACTTTTGCACACACTGAACAACAACAGGGATGTCCTTCTAGGGAAAAAGCGACAGGGTAAAAAAGCCATAGTCTCCAAGGTGCGACAATAGGAAAAAAGTCGGCCCGGGATAAAAATGAGGTTAGGTAATTAACCTGAAAAACGCTAGTCAACCGATACGCTAGGGACGCCAAGGGTGGGATATGACGTCTACGCGTTTTTCAGCGGCTAAACGCTTCTGTGAAAGGATTGTAAGCACAATAGTTGCATCCCATGACGAGCTAAAAGCTAAGACACTGAGCATTAATGACGTGCCCCTCTTAGAGAAGACACAACAGTTATGGATGAACTGTATCACTGTCGAGGCCTTGGCAGGCTGAGAAAGTGGCAAAAGCACACAAAAAAAATATTGTTTTGTTCGCTACATAAACCCTGCATGATGATAGCTGCCTGGACTGGTTGTAAGAAGGGTTGTAACTGCCAACAAAAAAAAAAAATCACTGGTCATCGAGGGGCTCAAAGATGAGAAGGGAAAGGCATATGGCATCACCCAGCTTTCCTAGGTGTGTCAGCTCTTTCACCCCAAACGGCATGGTCACCGTGCTATAGGATGTGGTCTCTCCTAGCCGTATCGGATCGTCGCTTCTACCAGGCTGCAGTAAGTGTCAGCCTGGATAGATACGGGAAGCGGGCTCTCTTAGAACGGAGCAGCCAGCGCCATGACATAAGACACCCGGCAATATAGTCGAAGGAAGAAGGAAGCAACTGCAACGCAGTGTTCCTAATCCTGCCCAATAAGACCACAACATCACTGGTATGTCTTGGCTTGGCCCTGCTACATTGAGGATAATTCCTCAGCCGCTCGCTCCTGTGAGATGGGGAGGTAGAGCAGGAAGTAGCCCGGTTGCATGAACCAATCGCAGTAAAAAAAACAAGCAGAGGAAAAGGAGAGGTTTTTGTACTTGGGAGATAGCTGTCTGGGTCTCTGACAGCTGGGAGATAGCTGTCTGGGTCTCTGACAGCTGGGAGATAGCTGTCTGGGTCTCTGACAGCTGGGAGATAGCTGTCTGGGTCTCTGACAGCTGGGAGATAGCTGTCTGGCTCTCTGACAGCTGGGAGATAGCTGTCTGGGTCTCTGACAGCTGGGAGATAGCTGTCTGGGTCTCGGACGCCTGTGAGATAGCTGTCTGGGTCTCTGACGCCTGTGAGATAGCTGTCTGGGTCTCGGACAGCTGGGAGATAGCTGTCTGGGTCTCTGGCAGCTGGGAGATAGCTGTCTGGGTCTCTGGCAGCTGGGAGATAGCTGTCTGGGTCTCTGACAGCTGGGAGATAGCTGTCTGGGTCTCTGACAGCTGGGAGATAGCTGTCTGGGTCTCGGACGCCTGTGAGATAGCTGTCTGGGTCTCTGATGCCTGTGAGATAGCTGTCTGGGTCTCTGATGCCTGGGAGATAGCTGTCTGGGTCTGACAGCTGTGAGATAGCTGTCTGGGTCTCTGACAGCTGGGAGATAGCTGTCTGGGTCTCTGACAGCTGGGAGATAGCTGTCTGGGTCTCTGACAGCTGGGAGATAGCTGTCTGGGTCTCTGACAGCTGGGAGATAGCTGTCTGGGTCTCTGACAGCTGGAAGATAGCTGTCTGGGTCTCTGACAGCTGGGAGATTGCTGTCTGGGTCTCGGACGCCTGTGAGATAGCTGTCTGGGTCTCGGACAGCTGGGAGATAGCTGTCTGGGTCTCTGACAGCTGTGAGATAGCTGTCTGGGTCTCTGACAGCTGTGAGATAGGTGTCTGGGTCTCTGACAGCTGGGAGATAGCTGTCTGGGTCTCTGGCAGCTGGGAGATAGCTGTCTGGGTCTCTGACAGCTGGAAGATAGCTGTCTGGGTCTCTGACAGCTGGGAGATAGCTGTCTGGGTCTCTGACAGTTGGGAGATAGCTGTCTGGGTCTCTGACAGCTGGGAGATAGCTGTCTGGGTCTCGGACGCCTGTGAGATAGCTGTCTGGGTCTCGGACAGCTGGGAGATAGCTGTCTGGGTCTCTGATGCCTGGGAGATAGCTGTCTGGGTCTCTGACAGCTGTGAGATAGCTGTCTGGGTCTCTGACAGCTGGGAGATAGCTGTCTGGGTCTCTGACAGCTGGGAGATAGCTGTCTGGGTCTTGGACGCCTGTGCGATAGCTGTCTGGGTCTCGGACGCCTGGGAGATAGCTGTCTGGGTCTCTGACAGCTGGGTGATAGCTGTCTGGGTCTCTGACAGCTGGGAGATAGCTGTCTGGGTCTTTGACAGCTGGGAGATAGCTGTCTGGGTCTCTGCCGCCTGTGAGATAGCTGTCTGGGTCTCTGACAGCTGGGAGATAGCTGTCTGGGTCTCTGACAGCTGGGAGATAGCTGTCTGGGTCTCTGACAGCTGGGAGATAGCTGTCTGGGTCTCTGACAGCTGGGAGATAGCTGTCTGGGTCTCGGACGCCTGTGAGATAGCTGTCTGGGTCTCGGACAGCTGGGAGATAGCTGTCTGGGTCTCTGATGCCTGGGAGATAGCTGTCTGGGTCTCTGACAGCTGTGAGATAGCTGTCTGGGTCTCTGACAGCTGGGAGATAGCTGTCTGGGTCTCTGACAGCTGGGAGATAGCTGTCTGGGTCTCTGACAGCTGGGAGATAGCTGTCTGGGTCTCTGACAGCTGGGAGATAGCTGTCTGGGTCTCTGACAGCTGGAAGATAGCTGTCTGGGTCTTGGACGCCTGTGCGATAGCTGTCTGGGTCTCGGACGCCTGGGAGATAGCTGTCTGGGTCTCTGACAGCTGGGTGATAGCTGTCTGGGTCTCTGACAGCTGGGAGATAGCTGTCTGGGTCTCTGACAGCTGGGAGATAGCTGTCTGGGTCTCTGCCGCCTGTGAGATAGCTGTCTGGGTCTCTGACAGCTGTGAGGGTTCCGCCCACTCCCCTTTTCCCTGAGATCCAGAAAGTAAAGTCAGGGTTAACTATACTCGCTGATCTCCATAACAGAGCCAAGTCGTCTTTGCCAAGTGGAGGAAAAAAATGCCCCTTGGAATCCTAAAAAGGGCTGAAACCTGGAAACCAGTCCTCCCGTAGAATGAGGGAGCGGAGTGGTTAGGGTTCAGAGTTGCAGCGCCCTCTGGTGGGAAACCGGAGTGGCTTATACTTTAACTAGCTTGACTGTGATAGCTCACACCACAGCTCACACCACAGCTCACACCACAGCAGTCAGAGGCAAAAAAAGGCACAGGGGAAACAGGGCCACAGACAAAAGACAGATTACCACCCTGCTCTGTGTATGTCAGTGAGACCAGAGGGAGGGCTTGCTGACTTCTGGACCTGGCTGAAAACCTAAGAAGGAGCCTGAGGGAGAGCCTGAGGGAGGAGAGCCTGAGGGAGGAGAGCCTGAGGGAGGAGAGCCTGAGGGAAGAGAGCCTAAGGGAGTGAGTCTTTCCAAAAAGTCTGTCCCTTTTCTCATGTGCCTTTCCACTGCTGCGTGAGTGCTAGCTCAAGGAAACCGAATGACAGTTTTTCCGCGTGAGTGCTAGCTCAAGGAAACCGAATGACAGTTTGCCTTCAGGAAAAGGCACAGATGTTGCTGTGTAGGCAGAGAGGGTTGGTTTAGCTAACAAAATGGGTGAACGTATGTTAACTAGACTTAAAAAAGGGAGCTTGCAAAGCTACCATCTTGCGGGTAGGGTATGCTAGTGAGGTTAGCTTGCCTTTCAGCAAGCTAACCAACTTAGCCTTGCAGCGTGGGCTAACCGAGTCTCAATAGCTAGCAGCAATGCTAGTTACCAACGGAGACTGAGAAGTAGAAAAGGGAATTTCTACTCGAAAAAAAATCTTCCGTTAGTACTGAACCTTTTAACAGGGTCTGAAAACCTACGCTCGTCAGAAATATCCTTCACAGTTTGCTTGTGAGCAGGTAAGCAGGCAACAGGTGAGCAGGTAGCAGGTGAGCAGGTAACAGGTATCTAGTCGATATGAGGAGAGCTAGAGTAGTGACACTCTTTTATGAGGAAGAGAAGCGAGAATAACCAGAGGGCGGGAGAGTGGCTCCTTTTATGGAAGTGAGGGTCTCACCTCATTCGTCACTCTACCTGTCTGTCTCTAACGGATGTTTTTGATTGGTACTTCCGAGGCAGTCTTTAGCGAAAGCCCACATGTAATACATTGAAACAAGTATTTGAAAGAAAACTCCTTTAAAGTTATAATTCAAGTGGGATATAAAGTTTACATTTACATTTTAGTTATTTAGCAGACACTCTTTCCCAGTGTAACTAAAGTCTTTTATTTTTTTTAAACACATACGATCACTATCATTGTAATTAAAACGTTCTTCAAAATAGTCGCTATAAGCAAAACCAATGTTAGTAAGAGTGAAGGTTGTGGATGAGGTGAGTTTCCCTAATACTATGTAAAGCACTTTGAGTACCTTAGTTGGTAGAAAGGTGCTATACAAATTCAATTCATTATCTTTAATTATTTACTATTAAGGGGAAAAACCAAAAACCTTAGTGTATCATCAATGTTACCTGATGGATCCAGCCAGGAGTGGGTTAAAAGCATAGAGCCAGTCGTGCATCTCCTTGTCGTTGCTGGCTTGGAGCAGTATACCGCGGTGCTCTGTACACACAGCAAACGTGTTTGGGGACTGTTGGGGAAACACGGAGAGGTACAGTAATGTTAAAACCAGCTAGCTGCCCCAGAGCAAGCTTACTTTTTAAGGGTAGGTAGGAAGAGAGAGGAGGAAAAACATGACATCCTTTGTGAGTCTTTTCAAATGCAGTACATATAAACTCATGCAAAAAAAGAAACGTCCTCTCACTGTCAACTGCGTTTATTTTCAGCAAACTTAACATGTGTAAATATTTGTATGAACATAATATTCAACAACTGCGACATAAACTGAACAAGTTCCACAGACATGTGACTCCCAGAAATGGAATAATGTGTCCCTGAACAAAAGGTGGGTCAAAGTCAAAAGTAACAGTCAGTATTTGGTGTGGGCACCAGCTGCATTAAGTACTGCAGTGCATCTCCTCCTCATGGACTGCACCAGATTTGCCAGTTCTTGCTGTGAGATGTTACCCCACTCTTCCACCAAGGCACCTGCAAGTTCTCTGACATTTCTGGGGGGAATGGCCCTAGCCCTCACCCACCGATCCAACAGGTCCCAGATGTGCTCCATGGGATTGAGATCCGGGCTCTTCGCTGGCCATGGCAGAACACTGACATTCCTGTCTTGCTGGAAATCACGCACAGAACGAGCAGTATGGCTGGTGGCATTGTCATGCTGGAGGGTCATGTCAGGATGAGCCTGCAGGAAGGGTACCACATGAGGGAGGAGGATGTCTTCCCTGTAACGCACAGCGTTGAGATTGCCTGCAATGACAAGAAGCTCAGTCCGATGATGCTGTGACACACCGCCCCAGACCATGACGGACCCTCCACCTCCAAATCGTTCCCGCTCCAGAATACAGGCCTCGGTATAACGCTCATTCCTTCAACGATAAATGTGAATCCTGCCATCACCCCTGGTGAGACAAAACCAAAGAGCACTTTTTGCAAGTCCTGCCTGGTCCAGCGACGGTGGGTTTGTGCCCAGAGGCGACGTTGTTGCCGGTGATGTCTGGTGAGGACCTGCCTTACAACAGGCCTACAAGCCCTCAGTCCAGCCTCTCTCAGCCTATTGCGGTCAGTCTGAGCACTGCTGGAGGGATTGTGCGATCCTGGTGTAACTCGGGCAGTTGTTGTTGCCATCCTGTACCTGTCCTGCAGGTGTGATGTTCGGATGTACCGATCCTGTGCAGGTGTTGTTACACATGGTCTTCTACTGCGAGGACGATCAGCTGTCTGTCCTGTCTCCCTGTAGCGCTGTCTTAGGCATCTCACAGTACGGACAATGCAATTTATTGCCTTGGCCACATCTGCAGTCCTCAAGCCTCCTTGCAGCATGCCTAAGGCACGTTCACGCAGATGAGCAGGGACCCTGGGCATCTTTCTTTTGGTGTTTTTCAGAGTCAGTAGAAAGGCCTCTTTAGTGTCCTAAGTTTTCATAACTGTGACCTTAATTGCCTACCGTCTCTAAGCTGTTAGTGTCTTAACGACAATTCCACAGGTGCATGTTCATTAATGGTTCATTGAACAAGCATGAGAAACAGTGTTTAAACCCTTTACAATGAAGATCTGTGAAGTTATTTGTATTTCTACGAATTATCTTTGAAAGACAGAGTCCTGAAAAAGGGACGTTTCTTTTTTTGCTGAGTTTAGTTGTGGCCAAATATATTGGCACCCTTGTTTCTTTTAAAATAAGTTGAAATTGTAACATTTTGTCCACAGATTGTTATTGTATTTTCAACATTACAGAGGCAATTGTAATTTTGTAAATTTAATATTACCATTTTAATTTATAAATACCTGGAGCTAGTACTTGGTTGCACAGCCTTTGGCCAAGATAACTGCAGGTAAGCGTTTCTTGTACCATCAATGAGCTTCCTGCACCTTTCTACTGGCAATTTGCCTCACTTTTCAGCAGCAAATTGCACCAATTATTCAATGTTTAAGGGGTGCTCTCAATCAACTGCTGTTTTCAGCTCTAGATTACGGATGTGATTCATATCTGAACTCTTCGTTGGCCAATCCAGAACATTTCAGCCTTTCTTCTTTTACCATTCCAGAGCGCTGCTTTTATGTGTGTTTAGGTTTGTTGTCCTGCTGGAAAATCCACAAACTTCAACAAACACACAGTTTCTGGACACTGGGTTGAACATTGGTTTCCAAAAACCCTTAATAATCTACTGATTTCATGATGTCTTGCACACGTTCAAGGTCCCCAGTACCAGAGCCTAAATCCTTGGGAAAATGTTTTGTGGACTAATGAAACAAAATTAGAGAGCTTTGGCAATACAGATCAGTGCTGTGTTTACAGACAACCAAATGAAGCATTCAATGAAAAGAACACCCCACCTACACTCAAACATGGCTTTGCTGCCTTTGGTACTGAGGGCCTTTCGAAATGCGCAAGTCGTCACAAAATCTGCAGAATATCAGGTGTTTTGGAGTCCAATGTTTAAACCACTGTCCAAAAACTAAGTCTTCATTGGGTCTTCCAGCAGGAAAACAAACTCCAAACACACGTAAGGTAACACAGAGGAATGGTTCAAGAAGAGATGCTGGACTGTTCTGGATTGGCCAGTTAAGAGTCCATCCTTGAATCACATCAAAAACGTATGGTGAGATCTGAAAACAGCAGTTGATGGAGGGCGCTCCTCAAACATTGTGTTGTAAAAGGTGTCAGGTTAGGGTGTGTAACGGTGTCAGGTAAAGGTTTGTAAAGGTGCCGGGTTAAGATGTGTAAAGGTGTCAGGTAAAGGTGTGTAAAGGTGTCAGGTAAAGGTGTGTAAAGGTGTCAGGTTAAGATGTGTAAAGGTGTCAAGTAAAGGTGTGTGAAGGTTTCAGCTAAAGGTATCAGGTAACGGGGTGTAAAGATGTGTAAAGGTGCCAGGTAAAGGTGCCAGGTAAAGGTGCCAGGTAAAGGTGCCAGGTAAAGGTGCCAGGTAAAGGTGCCAGGTAAAGGTGCCAGGTAAAGGTGTATCGACACGTAAAAGGGTACCAACCTTGAGCATGGCCTGCTGGTCCTCGCTGTACTTGACATGGGCAGAGGAGAGGTTGAGGATGGCTCTCTCCACGCTGTCTCTCTCTGTATTGTAGATGTAGACGTACGGACGTCTCACCGCCACATAACGCTTCACCCAGCCGTTGGTATGAGGCTCCAGGAAATGCAGGTAGCCCTTCTTTGACACAATGGGGCTGGTGGAAAGATCAAGATCGTTACTACACTTGTTCACTTTTCACACTATCATGCCGACCCGAACTACCTTTCCTGGCTCTGATATTTTATATTTATTTTACACATTGTCGTTTTCAAGATGTGAGCAGCAACTATGGTGGATAGGCAACAAGGCCAGCTCAGTAGAGCTTGACACATTTTGGCTCAGTAGTGTGAAAAGCACTTTGATGAGGTACATTCCACCAAGTCTACTAAGCCATAAATCAATCAATCAACCAATCAATCAATAAATCTCTGCGGCCTCCTCACCTGACCCGGATCTCTTGGATGTCTGGTACAAAGCGGCGCACCCTGGGTTTAACCTCCGGGGCGGCAACCCCACCAGGGGACTTCTTGACCTCTCCATCCCGCTGTGAGCAGTCAGGGTTGGGGCTGGCACATCGGGAGCGAAGCTTGGTGGCTCTAATTGGAGAGACGGAGGAAGAAAAGTTTTCCATGTGGTACCAGTAGGTGTCAGTGATGGTCGGATTAAATGGGGAGGACGGGCTCATAACAGGTACCAGTAGGTGTCAGTGATGGTCGGATTAAATGGGGAGGATGGGCTCATAACAAATGGTTGGATTAAATGGGGAGGACGGGCTCATAACAAATGGTCGGATTAAATGGGGAGGACGGGCTCATAACAGGTACCAGTAGGTGTCAGTGGTGGTCGGATTAAATGGGGAGGACGGGTTCATAGCAGGTACCAGAAGGTGTCAGTGATGGTCGGATTAAATGGGGAGGACGGGCTCATAGCAGGTACCAGTAGGTGTCAGTGATGGTCGGATTAAATGGGGAGGACGGGCTCATAACAGGTACCAGTAGGTGTCAGTGATGGTCGGATTAAATGGGGAGGACGGGCTCATAACAGGTACCAGTAGGTGTCGATGGTCGGATTAAATGGGGTGGACGGGCTCATAACAATGGCTGGAGCGGAATAAATGGAACGGCATCAAACACCAGGTCTGCCATGTGATTGATACTAGCCCAGTTACTCCATTCCATCCATTATTATGAGCTGTCCTCCCCTCACCAGCCTCCTCTGGTAGGTGTCTGTAGGTGTTACGTGTGATGGCAGGCCAGGAGTATCTTAGATCTGATCCGAATTCAGTCTTGCCATAATCTCAGAAACCCAGATCTCAAATCTAATAATTGTATCAGATGCTGGATTATGTTCTGGGAAGATGTTGGAGATACTAACCAGAGTCTCCAAGTCTCCACCCCCACTAAACAGAAACTCTCAGCTAAAACATGAGCCGAATGTTCCCTCCCCACCTGTAAAAATCAGGATCTGATCAAATGATCAGTGATTGGAAAATCTCACACACCGGGAACAAAGTTCCTCGTTAGTCTTTCGCATCCCAAAACCATTCTATGTGACGTGAAACTATCCACAAGAAATGAGTCTTACCGCGTCAGCCCTGAGTCTGTTAGTGTCGTGTGTAACGGTGGGCAGAAGTGTGTTATTACGGACCTGAGTGTTTCAGTCTTGGGGTAGCATCCCTCCACCAGTGAAGGGCACGTCGAGGACGGGGTGAGGGTGTTGAGGGCCGTGGCAGAGGTCGACTCCCTCAACAGAGTCACGGACATTTCAGACAGCTGGAAAGACACACACATACACACAAACACACACTCACACAAACATACATACACACAAACACACACACACACAAACACACAAACACATTCACACAAACATACATACACACACACACACACACACACACATTCACACAAACATACATACACACACACACACAAACACACACACACACACACACACACAAACACATTCACACAAACATACATACACACAAACACATTCACACAAACATACATACACACAAACACACAAACACATTCACACAAACATACATACACACACACAAACACACACACAAACACATTCACACAAACATACATACACACAAACACACAAACACATTCACACAAACATACATACACACAAACACACAAACACATTCACACAAACACACACACACAAACACATTCACACAAACATACATACACACACAAACACACGTACATGTACACACACAAACAAGCGCATGTCAAAATGCACACACACACACACACACACACACACACACACACATTCACACAAACATACATACACACAAACACACAAACACATTCACACAAACATACATACACACAAACACACAAACACATTCACACAAACACACACACACAAACACATTCACACAAACATACATACACACACAAACACACGTACATGTACACACACAAACAAGCGCATGTCAAAATGCACACACACACACACACACACACACACACACACACACACACACACACACACACACACGCACGCACACACACAGCATGTCAAAACACTGTCTGGAAAAAGTTCACTGAGAAAAACGAACACGTCATATCCCCACTCGTAATTTCCTCACATCTAAGTAACTTCAAACCGTATACAGACATGAAAACCCATCATAGTAAAGTGACACAGGAAGGAAGTCTACCTTGCTTTCACTGGCGCTGACACACACGTGGCTGTACTCTCTGTTGAAGGAGTGGGCGAGTAGCCGTAGACACTGGTGAGTGGTAGAGACAAATAAAGCTTTAAGTCTCAGAGCAATGGGCTTTACAAAAAAAAAAAAAAAACTCAGAAACGGTTACCTAAGGAGAAGGCTTAAGTGGGCCACAGACCACATTTCAAAGGGACACTCAAGCATAGCCACAGGAAGTAAGGGTGCTGAGGGGTGCTGCGGCTGATTAATTAAAATAATCTTGTCCAAAATGTAGATATAAAAAAATATATAATTTACCCCCAAAATGTAATTTGTCCTGTCTGAACAGACATGAATAAAATAATTCAAAATACCACACAAGAAGGCATAATTTAGCTACAAAGGATAAATAGTGTCTAAGTAGGTTTTACAGTTGGGAAGGACACAATCTGAGCAGCACACACACCAAATATAGAACAGCTTGTTCCATTATGGCCATGGATATAATCCATAGAAGGAATGTGGGACCTCTAACCCTGGTACTTTGACTGTTAAACTCATGGGTACACTACCAATGGCTGCCAGTCCTGACTCTTATGGGGACAGCCAGTCCTGACTCTTATGGGGACAGCCAGTCCTGACTCTTATGGGGACAGCCAGTCCTGACTCTTATGGGGACAGCCAGTCCTGACTCTTATGGGGACAGCCAGTCCTGACTCTTATGGGGACAGCCAGTCCTGACTCTTATGGGGACAGCCAGTCCTGACTCTTATGGGGACAGCCAGTGCTGACTCTTATGGGAACAGCCAGTGCTGACTCTTATGGGAACAGCCAGTGCTGACTCTTATGGGAACAGCCAGTGCTGACTCTTATGGGAACAGCCAGTGCTGACTCTTATGGGAACAGCCAGTCATGACACTTATGGGAACAGCCAGTCCTGACTATTATGGGAACAGCCAGTCCTGACTCTTATGGGAACAGCCAGTCCTGACTCTTATGGGAACAGCCAGTCCTGACTCTTATGGGAACAGCCAGTCCTGACTCGAATGAGAACAGCCAGTCCTGACTCGAATGAGAACAGCCAGTCCTGACTCGAATGGGAACAGCCAGTCCTGACTCGAATGGGAACAGCCAGTCCTGACTCGAATGGGAACAGCCAGTCCTGACTCTTATGGGAACAGCCAGTCCTGACTCTTATGGGAACAGCCAGTGCTGACTCTTATGGGAACAGCCAGTCCTGACTCTTATGGGAACAGCCAGTCCTGACTCTTATGGGAACAGCCAGTCCTGACTCTTATGGGGACAGCCAGTCCTGACTTGAATGGGAACAGCCAGTCCTGACTCTTATGGGGACAGCCAGTCCTGACTCTTATGGGGACAGCCAGTCCTGACTCTTATGGGAACAGCCAGTGCTGACTCTTATGGGAACAGCCAGTCCTGACTCTTATGGGAACAGCCAGTCCTGACTCTTATGGGAACAGCCAGTGCTGACTCTTATGGGAACAGCCAGTGCTGACTCTTATGGGAACAGCCAGTCCTGACTCTTATGGGAACAGCCAGTGCTGACTCTTATGGGAACAGCCAGTGCTGACTCTTATGGGAACAGCCAGTGCTGACTCTTATGGGAACAGCCAGTGCTGACTCTTATGGGAACAGCCAGTCCTGACTCTTATGGGAACAGCCAGTCCTGACTCTTATGGGAACAGCCAGTCATGACACTTATGGGAACAGCCAGTCCTGACTATTATGGGAACAGCCAGTCCTGACTCTTATGGGAACAGCCAGTCCTGACTCTTATGGGAACAGCCAGTCCTGACTCTTATGGGAACAGCCAGTCCTGACTTGAATGAGAACAGCCAGTCCTGACTCGAATGAGAACAGCCAGTCCTGACTCGAATGAGAACAGCCAGTCCTGACTTGAATGGGAACAGCCAGTCCTGACTCGAATGGGAACAGCCAGTCCTGACTCGAATGGGAACAGCCAGTCCTGACTCTTATGGGAACAGCCAGTGCTGACTCTTATGGGAACAGCCAGTCCTGACTCTTATGGGAACAGCCAGTCCTGACTCTTATGGGAACAGCCAGTCCTGACTCTTATGGGGACAGCCAGTCCTGACTTGAATGGGAACAGCCAGTCCTGACTCTTATGGGGACAGCCAGTCCTGACTTGAATGGGAACAGCCAGTCCTGACTTGAATGGGAACAGCCATCTATGGATTACATTTCTATGGTTGGTTGCGACTGTCAGTTTGCCTTTTACAAATTTCAAAAAGAAAATCGTAGGTCTACTGTTTGGAAAACCTACTGCTGAAAAGAGAAGCCTAGTCTGTCTGTAGAAGCTAACCATTTTCTTTCCCCCACAACAACTTCTGAGCGATTCTGAGCGAACAGCACTGTTTTTCAAAGTAACTTTTCTTCAGATATTGACACAAACACATCCGCCATGCTTCATCTTCATCACAGGCTGAGTCAGTGTCACTTTTTACTCTGTAGCCTGTACTGTATATATACAGTACCAGTCAAAACTTTGGACACACCTACTCATTCAAGGGTTTTTCTGTATTTTTAGCCACCCTTTGCCTTGATGACAGCTTTGCACACTCCTGGCAACTTTTGACTGGTACTGTATATGATCTAACACACCTCCAGGCTGTGTAAGGGCTATTTGACCAAGAAGGAGAGAGATGGAGTGCTGCATCAGATGACCTGGCCTCCACAATCACCCAACCTCAACCCAATTGAGATGGTTTGGGATAAGTTGGACCGCAGAGTGAAGGAAAAGCAGCCAACAAGTGCTCAGCATATGTGGGAACTCCTTCAAGACTGTTGGAAAAGCATTCTAGGTGAAGCTGGTTGAGAGAATGCCAGGAGTGTGCAAAGCTGTCATCAAGGCAAAGGGTGGCTACTTTGAAGAATCTCAGATATAAAATATATTTTGATTTAATTAACACTTTTTTGGTTACTACATGATTCCATATATGTTATTTCATAGTTTTGATGTCTTCACTATTATTCTACAATATAGAAAATAGTAAAAATAAAGAAAAACCCTTGCATGAGCAGGTGTGTCCAAACTTTTGACTGGTACTGTATATATATATATAGGCGTACAGAGGCCCATTATCAGCAACCATCACTCCTGTGTTCCAATGGCACGTTGTGTTAGCTAATACAAGTTTATCATTTTAAAAGGCTAATTGATCATTAGAAAACTATTTTGCAGTTATGTTAGCACAGCTGAAAACTGCTGTTCTGATTAAAGAAGCAATAAAAATGGCCTTCTTTAGACTAGTTGAGTATCTGGAGCATCAGCATTTGTGGGTTCGAATACAGGCTCAAAATGGCCAGAAACAAAGGACTTTCTTCTGAAACTCGTCAGTCTATTCTTGTTCTGAGAAATGAAGGCTATTCCATGTGAGAAATTGCCAAGAAACTGAAGATCTCGTACAACGCTGTGTACTACTCCCTTCACAGAACAGAGCAAACTGGCTCTAACCAGAATAGAAAGAGGAGTGGGAGGCCCCGGTGCACAACTGAGCAAGAGGACAAGTACATTAGTGTGTCTAATTTGAGAAACAGATGCCTCACAAGTTCTCAACTGGCAGCTTCATTAAATAGTACCCGCAAAACACCAGTCTCAATGTCAACCATGAAGAGGCGACTCTGGGATACTGGCCTTATAGGCAGAGTTCCTCTGTCCAGTGTCTGTGTTCTTTTGCCTATCTTTTTATTGGCCAGTCTGAGATATGGCTTTTTCTTTGCAACTCTGTCAGTAAGTGTGTCCATGATTGAGTCTTTGAATGAAGAGATTGAGATTAAACTGTCCAAATGATGTCCAATCAATTGAATTTACCACAGGAGGACACCAATCAAGTTGTCGAAACATATCAAGGATGATCAATGGAAACGATGCACCTGAGTTCAATTTTGAGTCTCATAGCAAAGGATCTGAATACTTATGTAAATACGCTATTTCGGTTTTTAATTTTTAATAAATCTGCAAAAATTTCTAAAAACCTGTTTTTGCTTTGTCATTATGGGGTATTGTGATGTCATTATGGGGTATTGTGATGTCATTATGGGGTATAGCATGTAGATTGATGAGGGGGAGAAAAAAAATTGGAATCAACTTTAGAATAAGACTGTAACCTGCATTTGGCCATTTATGTGGTATTGAAAAATATTCTGCTAATTTCTTTTATCCTGTAAATGATGTAGAAGTGCATGAAATGTGTTTATAAAAGGTTTATAAAAATCCTCATGTGTGGAAATCCAGAAAAATGTGTCTGCTCAACTGTATAGCACTACACAAATGTGATTATAGATACAGGCAATGCAAGTCAAAACATCTTCCCCCGGCTATGCTCGTAAGCAAGAACGGGAATATTTATTAAGTAACAAGGTTACAACTAAATTCTAATACTTTTTTTTTTTTTTTTTAAAGAATAGACGCTAACCTTAGCGGCTAGCTCCCTCTGCCTCTCATTGGGGGCGTCAGCTGTGGGGCTGAGACTGAGGTCCTGGGCGTGGCCCTCGGAAGGCTGAGGGGACTCACTCTGCTCCACAGACACACAGGATAGCAACCCTTCCTGACCCAGCAGCAGGGTGGACTCTAGCTTCTCCCTCAGGAGCAGGTAGTGTCTCGTCTTCTCCACCTGAATGAAACAGATAACCATAACTAAGTAAGTAACTAACTAACTATCTAACTAAAGCTAACCTTCAGGAGCAGGTAGTGTCTTGTCTTCCTCACGATGAACGGAACAGATAAACACCATAACTAAGTAAGCAACTAAGTAAGTAACTAAATAACCAACTAACCCTAACCTTCAGGAGCAGGTAGTGTCACGTTTTCACCTAGAACACATCAAACCGGATGAACATACACCACAATAGTACAATACATGGATGTACACATACAGAACATGGTTAAGAAGTAGCCTTCAACTATTCACCTGTTTATTAAACTAAAGTCTGTCGTCTACACTCTGGGGGACAGTTTACCAGACCCAGCTTCTCCAGTGAACATGCTTTTTAGTCTAGGACTAGGTTTGATCTGTGGCCAGAAATCTGGCCCTAGATGTAGTTCCACCCAGTCGAGTCTTATCAGTCGTGATGTCTCTAGGTGTAGGGAATAGGTGTAGTAGGGTATAGGTGTAGTAGGGTATAGGTGTAATATGGTGTAGTAGGGTATAGTAGTGTATAGGTGTAGTAGGGAATAGTTGTAGTAAGGAATAGGTGTAGTAGGGTGTAGTAGGGTATAGGTGTAGTAGGGTATAGGTGTAGTATGGTGTAGTAGGGTATAGGTGTAGTAGGGTATAGTAGTGTATAGGTGTAGTAGGGAATAGTTGTAGTAAGGAATAGGTGTAGTATGGTGTAGTAGGGTATAGGTGTAGTAGGGAATAGGTGTAGTATGGTGTAGTAGGATATAGGTGTAGTAGGATATAGGTGTAGTAGGTTATAGGTGTAGTACGGTGTAGTAGGGTGTAGTAGGGTATAGTAGGGTATAGGTGTAGTAGGGTATAGGTGTAGTATGGTGTAGTAGGGTATAGGTGTAGTAGGGTATAGTAGAGTATAGGTGTAGTAGGGAATAGGTGTAGTAGGGAATAGGTGTAGTATGGTGTAGTAGGATATAGGTGTAGTAGGATATAGGTGTAGTAGGGTATAGGTGTAGTACGGTGTAGTAGGGTGTAGTAGGGTATAGTAGGGTATAGGTGTAGTAGGGTATAGGTGTAGTACGGTGTAGTAGGGTGTAGTAGGGTATAGTAGGGTATAGGTGTAGTAGGGTGTAGAGGTAGTAGGTAGTTGGTGTAGTAAGGTGTAGGGTATATGTTTAGTAGAGTATAGTTGTAGTAGGGTGTAGAGTGTAGGTGTAGTGTATAGGTGTAGGGTATAGGATATAGGGTGTAGGGTGTAGCGTGTAGGGTATAGGTGTAGTAGTGTATAGGGTATAGCTGCATGCTGTATGTGTAGGGTGTAGGGTATAGGGTATAGGTATATGGTGTATTTGTAGGGTGTACGACGTAGGGTATAGGGTGTAGTGTATAGGTGTAGTGTATAGTATAGTATATAGGGTATAGGTCTAGTAGGGTGTAGGGTATAGGGTGTAGAGTATAGGGTGTAGGATATAGGTGTAGAGTGTAGGGTGTATGTGCAGGGTGCAGGGTATAGGTGTAGTAGTGTATAAGGTGTAGGGTGTAGGTTTAGAGTATAGGGTATGGGGTGTAGTGTGTAGCTGTAGGGTGTAGGGTATAGGTGTATGTGTAGGGTGTAGAGTGTACAATGTAGGGTGTAGGTGTAGGGTATAGGGTGTAGGGTATAGGTGTAGGGTATAGTGTATACGTTGTAGGGTATAGTTATAGGGTGTAGGGTATAGGGTGTAGGGTGTACGATGTAGGGTATAGGTGTAGTGTATAGGATGTAGGGTATAGGGTATAGGGTGTATTGTATAGGTGTAGGGTGTAGGGTGTAGGGTATAGGGTGTATTGTATAGGTGTAGGGTGTAGGGTATAGGGTATAGGTGTAGGGTATAGGTGTAGTGTATAGGGTGTAGGGTATAGGGTATAGGTATAGGGTATCGGGTGTAGGGTGTAGGTGTAGGGTATAGGGTATAGGGTATTGGTGTATATGTATAGGTGTAGGGTGTAGGGTATAGGTGTAGGGTATAGGGTGTAGGGTATTGGTGTATATGTATAGGTGTAGGTTGTAGGGTATAGGGTATAGGGTATCGGGTGTAGGGTGTAGGTTGTAGGGTATAGGTGTAGGGTATAGGTGTAGGGTATAGGTGTAGGGTGTAGGGTATAGGTGTAGGGTGTAGGGTGTAGGGTATAGGGTATAGGTGTAGGGTGTAGAGGTAGTAGGTAGTTGGTGTAGTAAGGTGTAGGGTATATGTTTAGTAGAGTATAGTTGTAGTAGGGTGTAGAGTGTAGGTGTAGTGTATAGGTGTAGGGTATAGGATATAGGGTGTAGGGTGTAGCGTGTAGGGTATAGGTGTAGTAGTGTATAGGGTATAGCTGCATGCTGTATGTGTAGGGTGTAGGGTATAGGGTATAGGTATATGGTGTATTTGTAGGGTGTACGACGTAGGGTATAGGGTGTAGTGTATAGGTGTAGTGTATAGTATAGTATATAGGGTATAGGTCTAGTAGGGTGTAGGGTATAGGGTGTAGAGTATAGGGTGTAGGATATAGGTGTAGAGTGTAGGGTGTATGTGCAGGGTGCAGGGTATAGGTGTAGTAGTGTATAAGGTGTAGGGTGTAGGTTTAGAGTATAGGGTATGGGGTGTAGTGTGTAGCTGTAGGGTGTAGGGTATAGGTGTATGTGTAGGGTGTAGAGTGTACAATGTAGGGTGTAGGTGTAGGGTATAGGGTGTAGGGTATAGGTGTAGGGTATAGTGTATACGTTGTAGGGTATAGTTATAGGGTGTAGGGTATAGGGTGTAGGGTGTAGGGTATAGGGTATAGGGTATCGGGTGTAGGGTATAGGGTGTAGGGTGTACGATGTAGGGTATAGGTGTAGTGTATAGGATGTAGGGTATAGGGTATAGGGTGTATTGTATAGGTGTAGGGTGTAGGGTGTAGGGTATAGGGTGTATTGTATAGGTGTAGGGTGTAGGGTATAGGGTATAGGTGTAGGGTATAGGTGTAGTGTATAGGGTGTAGGGTATAGGGTATAGGTATAGGGTATCGGGTGTAGGGTGTAGGTGTAGGGTATAGGGTATAGGGTATTGGTGTATATGTATAGGTGTAGGGTGTAGGGTATAGGTGTAGGGTATAGGGTGTAGGGTATTGGTGTATATGTATAGGTGTAGGTTGTAGGGTATAGGGTATAGGGTATCGGGTGTAGGGTGTAGGTTGTAGGGTATAGGTGTAGGGTATAGGTGTAGGGTATAGGTGTAGGGTGTAGGGTATAGGTGTAGGGTGTAGGGTGTAGGGTATAGGTGTAGGGTGTAGGGTATAGGGTATCGGGTGTAGGGTGTAGGGTATAGGGTGTAGGGTGTAGGGTATAGGGTGTAGGGTATAGGGTGTAGGGTGTAGGGTGTAGGGTATAGGTGTAGGGTATAGGGTATAGGTGTAGGGTGTAGGGTATAGGGTATAGGGTATCGGGTGTAGGGTGTAGGGTACAGGGTATAGGTGTAGGGTATAGGGTGTAGGGTATAGGGTGTAGGGTATAGGGTATAGGTGTAGGGTATAGGGTGTAGGGTGTAAGGTACAGGGTGTAGGGTATAGGGTGTAGGGTGTAGGGTATAGGTGTAGGGTATAGGGTGTAGGGTATAGGGTATAGGGTATAGGGTGTAGGGTATAGGGTGTAGGGTATAGGGTGTAGGGTATAGGGTGTAGTTGAACATACCTCCTGTAGGAGGCTGAGTTTCTCCAGTTCCCACTGGTGGTCCAGGATGAGGCTGTCACTGCGTGGCCTCCACCCAGCCAGGTTCTCCTCCCCTCGGACGTACGCCACCGAGGTGTCCAGCACCCGCCGACGTCTCCTCTGCATTCCTGGGGGGTTGAATAAGGTCAATGGTTAGAGGTCAGGGATCAGACAAACAAAGCAGAAATACGCTTTATCTATCTCTGTCTCAATTTTGTTTGGATTCTTTGCGTTTTATCTCCTTGTCTCCTTTTTAAATTGTTTTGGAGAAAAAAGTCCCTCCAATTCAGATCTTCTCCTCCAATGCATTTTGAGAAAGAGGCAGGAAGTTGAATTGAGAAAAAAAAAAGTGGAAACAGAGACAAAGGGGAAGCTCAAAAGAGAAAGTGTCCCACCTGGGCTCCCATGATCCGCTAGGTGACACAAGCTGACCTCGTACACACCTGTCACTCGGTTACTGGACAGACAGAGAGAAACAACAGACAAACAAAACTCTGGGTTCATTTCATGTCCATTGTTTCCATTGATTTAACCATCATCTTTCAGGAATGCAAACAAAGCAAAAAAGGACTGTGGTGAGATAAACAGTAACAGACTTGATTTTATGGTTTTATTTTATGATAGTCGATTTAATAATCATCTTTCAGGAATAGTAAGAGATGATCAAGTCACCCCTCTGTTGTCCTCAGGCTTCCGGTGCCAAACAGGTTTCGGATGGAGCGGGATGAAGGGAGTTTAACATCTCGAGAGTAGAACACCATGCAGAAATCTTTGGTTATGACTGTGGGCTGAGTGCAGTTCTCCATCTACAGAAAGGAAAAGGATCAAAGAAAGCTAATTTCTCTCTCTGCCTTTTTAGGTCATAACATCAGATACAGTAGGGGTCATTGTTTTGGGATACAGTACTGTAAGTTCAAATCAAATTGTGTTAGATCTTACTGTGAAACGCTTACTTACAAGCCCCTAACCAACAATGCAGTTTAAAAAAAATATGGATAAGAATTAAAGAGCAGCAGTAAAATAACAATAGCGAGACTATATGGTGGGGGTACCGGTACAGAGTCAATGTGCGGGGGCACTGGTTAGTTGAGGTAATATGTACATGTAGGTAGAGGTATTAAAGTGACTATGCATAGATGATAACAACAGAGAGTAGCAACAGTGTAAAAGAGGGGGAGGGCGGGGGTTAATGCAAATAGTCTGGCTAGCCATTTGATTAGATGTTCAGGAGTCCAGTACCGCTTGCCTTGTGGTAGCAGAGAGACCAGTCTATGACTAGGGTGGCTGGAGTCTGACAATTTTTAGGGCCTTCCTCTGACACCACCTGGTATAGAGGTCTTGGATGGCAAGAAGCTTGGCCCCAGTGATGTACTGGGCTATTCGTACTACCCTCTGTAGTGCCTTGCGGTCGGAGGCCAAGCAGTTGCCATACCAGCCAGTGATGCAACCAGTCAGGATGCTCTCGATGGTGCAGCTGTTGAACCTTTTGAGGATCTGAGGACCCATGCCAAATCTTTTTAGTCTCCTGAGGGGGAATAGGTTTTAAAGTGGCCTCTTCATGACAGTCTTGGTGTGCTTGGACCATGTTAGTTTGTTGGTGATGTGGACATCAAGGAACTTGAAGCTCTCATCCTGCTCCACTACAGCCCCATCAATGAAAATGGGGGTGTGCTCAGTCCTATTTTTCCTGTAGTCCACAATCATCTCCTTTTTCTTGATCACGTTGAGGGAGAGGTTGTTGTCCTGGCACCACACGGCCAGGTCTCTGGCCTCCTCCCTATAGGCTGTCTCGTCGTTGATCAGGCCTCCACTGTTGTGTCATCGGCAAACTTAAGGATGGTGTTGGAGTTGTGCCTGGCCGTGCAGCCATGAGTGAACAGGGAGTACAGGAGGGGAATGAGCACGCACCCCTGAGGGGCCCCTGTTTTTACCTACCCTTACCACCTGGGGGCGGCCCGTCAGGAAGTCCAGGATCCAATTGCAGAGGGAGGTGTTTAGTCCCAGGGTCCTTAGCTTATTGATGAGCTTTAAGGGCACTATGGTGTTGAACGCTGAGCTGTAGTCAATGAATAACATTCTAACATAGGTGTTCCTTTTGTCCAGGTGGGAAAGGGCAGTGTGGAGTGCAATAGAGATGGCATCATCTGTGGATCTGTTGGGGCGTTATGCAAATTGGAGTGGGTCTAGGGTTTCCGGGATAATGGTGTTGATGTGAGGCATAACCAGCCTTTCAAAGCACTTCACGGCTTCAGACGTGAGTGCTACGGGTCGGTAGTCATTTAGGCAGGTTACCTTAGTGTTCTTGGGCACAGGGACTATGGTGGTCTGCTTGAAACATGTTGGTATTACAGACTCAGACAGAGAGAGTTTGAAAATGTCAGTGAAGACACTTGCCAGTTGGTCAGCGCATGCTCACAGTACACATCCTGGTAATCCGTCTGGCCCTGCGGCCTTGTGAATGTTGACCTGTTTTTTGGGGGGGGTTTTTACATTTATTTAACTAGGAAAGTCAGTTAAGAACAAATTCTTATTTTCAATGACGGCCTAGGAACAGTGGGTTAACTACCTTGTTCAGGGGCAGAACGACAGATTTTTACCTTGTCAGGTCAGGGATTCGATTTTGCAACCTTTCGGTTACTAGTCCAACGCTCTAACTGCTAGGCTACCTGCCGCCCCAGGTACTCACATCGGTTGCGGAGAGCATGATCACACAGTCTTCTGGAACAGCTGGTGCTCTCATGCATGTTCTAGTGTTAGGCCTAAGCACAGGGATCATCTCTCATACATTAAGTGCTCCTAAAATTACCCTTGAGAGGTGAGCAGTCAGTAAGCAGAGACCCCTGAGAGGTGAGCAGTCAGGAAGCAGAGACCCCTGAGAGGTGAACAGTCAGGAAGCATGGAGCAGAGACTCCTGTGAGGTGAGCAGTCAGGAAGCATGGAGCAGAGACTCCTGAGAGGTGAGCAGTCAGTAAGCATGGAGCAGAGACTCCTGAGAGGTGAGCAGTCAGTAAGCATGGAGTAGAGACTCCTGAGAGGTGAGCAGTCAGTAAGCAGAGACCCCTGAGAGGTGAGCAGTCAGGAAGCAGAGACCCATGAGAGGTGAGCAGTCAGTAAGCATAGAGTAGAGACTCCTGAGAGGTGAGCAGTCAGGAAGCAGAGACCCCTGTGAGCTGAGCAGTCAGTCAGCATGGAGTAGAGACTCCTGAGAGGTGAGCAGTCAGGAAGCAGACCCCTGTGAGGTGAGCAGTCAGGAAGCAGAGACTCCTGAGAGGTGAGCAGTCAGGAAGCAGAGACCCCTGAGAGGTGAGCAGTCAGGAAGCAGAGACTCCTGAGAGGTGAGCAGTCAGGAAGCATGGAGCAATGCAGTTGTAGTATCTCCAGCTAAATGTGATAAACAGTTTGACGGTGTGGCTGGGCAAAAAAAACCTGAAACTACCAGTGGTTGTGATTCCAGAGTTCTAAAATACAAACGCAACTGACAAAATCTGAACCAGTCCAGTTAGGAACCTATCTGGTTAGGAACCAGTCCAGTTAGGAACCAGTCCAGTTAGGAACCAGTCCGGTTATGAACCAGTCCAGTTATGAACCAGTCCAGTTAGGAACCTATCTGGTTAGGAACCAGTCCGGTCAGGAACCAGTCCAGTTAGGAACCAGTCCAGTTAGGAACCAGTCCAGTTAGGAACCAGTCCGGTTCTGAACCAGTCCAGTTAGGAACCAGTCCGGTTCTGAACCAGTCCAGTTATGAATCAGTCCAGTTAGGAACCAGTCCAGTTAGGAACCAGTCCGGTTCTGAACCAGTCCAGTTATGAATCAGTCCAGTTATGAATCAGTCCAGTTAGGAACCAGTCCAGTTAGGAACCAGTCCGGTTCTGAACCAGTCCAGTTAGGAACCAGTCCAGTTATGAATCAGTCCAGTTAGGAACCAGTCCAGTTAGGAACCAGTCCGATTCTGAACCAGTCCAGTTATGAACCAGTCCAGTTAGGAACCAGTCCAGTTAGGAACCAGTCCGGTTCTGAACCAGTCCAGTTAGGAACCAGTCCAGTTAGGAACCTCTCCGGAACTGAACCAGTCCAGTTATGAACCAGTCCAGTTATGAACCAGTCCGGTTCTGAACCAGTCCAGTTAGGAACCAGTCCAGTTAGGAACCAGTCCGGTTCTGAACCAGTCCAGTTAGGAACCAGTCCAGTTAGGAACCAGTCCGGTTCTGAACCAGTCCAGTTATGAACCAGTCCAGTTAGGAACCAGTCCAGTTATGAACCAGTCCAGTTAGGAACCAGTCCAGTTATGAATCAGTCCAGTTAAGATGAGTACAGTTACATATAACTACGTTCATATAACTAGGTAGGCCTACAAGGTAATTTATATAACACTATATACAACTATATACTGTATATAACTTTATATGTTACCTCTAGGTAGGCCGACAAGGTCATGTAGATCTTCTCTCCGTAAGGAGTGACCCGGTTCAGGAGAAGGGAGTTATGCATGGCGCTGTCCCAGGCAGCCTCGAAGCGATAGAATGTCCTGATGGAGGGAGGAGAACAGTTAACCATGCAGAGAGAATGACTGAACAGAGAGCTCCTCGACCCTGGTCTGAACTAACATAGTGGTCTCTGGTCTCTGTCTGTCTGTCTGTCTGTCTGTCTGTCTGTCTGTCTGTCTGTCTGTCTGTCTGTCTGTCTGTCTGTCTGTCTGTCTGTCATGAATACTACTAACAGACTTCAAAACCTACTCTAGTGTTTAGTATGCTAGTATGCTGCAAACTGAAAGCAAAGCAGGATGGGTGGTTTTCTGAATAGTCCTGTTGATAGTTGTGTTACAACATTATTAAAATAAAGGTTATGTCTACTGTAGGAGGAAGGTAACTATTTAAAGGTATTCTCAAGAATAGCTACAATCTATTGCTATCGGCAGATCAAGTTGTAGTTGCATTGATGTAGGGACATTGTTTATCACTATGATAATGTGAATAACATTCTGTCTGTCTGGGATATGTTACCTACAGTACATGTGCATCTAAAATGCTCTTGAGAGAAGATAGCTTTTGTTTATGAAGATTAAAATAACAACATTGATTTTCAAATACACACATTCAAAAGACAAGACACGTAGTTTGGGGGATGAAGACAGTAAATAGCATGCAACTGGGAAGATGTCAGTTGTGGGTCGACCTTTTTAAAAAGAAAAACCAAACAATAACAGCACGAAGGAAAGAAAAGGTAATGAGAGATCGACAGACGGGAGGAGAGGAGGAGGACAGGTGGTGAGGAGAAATACCTATGGTCTATTCCCAAGGAGACGCTTTGAGAAGGAATAGAAGAAGAGAACCAGGAAGAGAACCAGGAAGAGAACCAAAGGTGAGTCAGGAAGAGAGTCGGATGTGGTTGTGAGCGTTGTTATGATCGAGAGCGACAGGACAGGTTTGTTCTTCCTAGCCTGGTCCCAAATAGGTTTTTGCTGTCTTGCCAACTGGGACCAGGCTACATTTCCCATCCACTACTTGATGATTTAAACAATAGAAAGTACTGTACTTATTAATAATTGTATTTGATCTGTTCTAGAATGTCTCACAATGGACAGAAGAGATACAATGTAATACTTTTGAGTTTATTTGAATTCTGTAGCTAGAGATACAAATTACAACTATGGAATGCCATTTGGGTCTTTGCGTGTCATAAAATATATGTCAAATAACACTATTTGACACGTTAAATAAGCTTATAATTTGACGCATAAAATAACAAAATTAGGATTTTCAAATGTTGTGTGAGCAGAGTTTGCATGAGCGAGCCGAGCGCCATCAACACTGATGAAAGTCTGCAAACTAGAGGTAGGCTATCTCCCTGCTATGTTCACTTTGATTTGCAGTATGACAAAGTCACTCAGAAATATATTTTATATAGGATATAGGCCAGACACTTAGGCCAGACACTAAACCTTATTCCTTATGATTTATTTTTTACTGTCCCCCCCCAATGGCTTAGACTTTTAGAGGTTAACGTCCCATTTCTTCAGATCTAACAGAACAAACCCCTCTCCTTCTCCTCTACCCCTCTCCTTCTCCTCTACCCCTCTCCTTCTCATCCACCCCCTCTCCTTCTCATCCACCCCCTCTCCCTCTCCTCTACCCCTCTCCTTCTCCTTCAGCCCCCCTCTCCCCCAGCCCCCCTCTCCCCCAGCCCCGGTCTCCTTCAGCCCCTGCCCCCCTTCAGCCACCCTCTCCTTCTCCTCCACCCCCTCTCCTCTACCTCTCTCTCCTTCTCCTTCAGCCCCCCGCTCCTTCAGCCCCCCTCTTCTTCAGCCCCCCTCTCATTCAGCCCCCCTCTCCTTCAGCCCCCCTCCCCTTCGGATCCCCGCTCCTTCAGCCCCCCTCTCCTTCAGCCCCCCTCTCCTTCAGCCCCCCTCTCATTCTCCTCCACTCCCTCTCCTTCATAATTTAGTCCATACATTGATGAATGAGGACTTCCCCTTAGCAAATAATCACAACTTGAAAGCATGTTTCTGGCCCGCCGCCCAGCACAGCCTTAAATCTGAAACCGCTCATCCAAGCAGAGAAACGTAAGAGGAAACCAATGTTTCTGTAGGCCATTAAAGGGAGATAAATCGTCCCGTTCATAGAGTTCAGATGTTGAAGGCCGGCTGTTGGCATTTGTACTGAGATGACCTGGTGGGAAAGCTAGCTGCGTGTCTGTCAGAGGGAAGAAGACAGAGAGCGAGAGGAGAACAGCTGTTATACCGTGGGACGAGAGGAGAGGAGAGCTGCTGTTATACCGTGGGACGAGAGGAGGAGAGGAGAGCTGCTGTTATACCGTGGGACGAGAGGAGGAGAGGAGAGCTGCTGTTATACCGTGGGACGAGAGGAGGAGAGGAGAGCTGCTGTTATACCGTGGGACGAGAGGAGGAGAGGAGAGCTGCTGTTATACTGTGGGACGAGAGGAGAGGAGAGAGCTGCTTCAGTGGAAATGTGTCTATGGACCTAGAGGAGGTATAGCCTCTCTCATCCATTAAACATCTCAATGCTGAACTCCCTGTTCACACACGCTGCATGCAAGGGCCATGCCCGGGTCACAGAGCAGGCCCGGGTCACAGAGCAGGCCCGGGTCACAGAGCAGGCCCGGGTCACAGAGCAGGCCCGGGACACAGAGCAGGCCCAGGTCACAGAGCAGGCCCGGGTCACAGAGCAGGCCCGGGTCACAGAGCAGGCCCGGGACACAGAGCAGGCCCAGGTCACAGAGCAGGCCCGGGTCACAGAGCAGGCCCCGGTCACAGAGCAGGCCCGGGTCACAGAGCAGGCCCGGGACACAGAGCAGGCCCAGGTCACAGAGCAGGCCCAGGACACAGAGCAGGCCCGGGTCACAGAGCAGGCCCGGGTCACAGAGCAGGCCCCGGTCACAGAGCAGGCCCGGGTCACAGAGCAGGCCCGGGACACAGAGCAGGCCCAGGTCACAGAGCAGGCCCAGGACACAAAGCAGGCCCAGGTCACAGAGCAGGCCCGGGTCACAGAGCAGGCCCAGGACACAGAGCAGGCCCAGGACACAGAGCAGGCCCAGGACACAGAGCAGGCCCAGGTCACAGAGCAGGCCCAGGACACAGAGCAGGCTCAGGACACAGAGCAGGCCCAGGTCACAGAGCAGGCCCGGGACACAGAGCAGGCCCAGGTCACAGAGCAGGCCCAGGACACAGAGCAGGCCCAGGACACAGAGCAGGCCCAGGACACAGAAATGTTAAATCTCTCCTTGTCCATGTCTGTAATCCCAACATATTTCAAGGTGACCACCATTGTCCCTGTTCCCAAGAATTCAAAGGTATTCTGCCTAAATTACTATCGCACTTTAGCACTCACATCTGTAATTATGAAGTGCTTTGAAAGGCTGGTCATGACACACATCAACACAATCATTCCAGACTCCCTGAACCCACTCCAATTGTCATGCCGCCCCAACAGATCCACAGATGACGCAATCTCAATTGCACTTCAGACTGCCCTTTCCCACCTTGACAAGTGGAACTGAGAATGCTGTTCATTGGATTACAGCTCAGCGTTCAACACCATAGTGCCCTCCAAGCTCATCACTAAGCTCAGGACCCTAGGACTGAATATCTTCCTCTGCAACTGGATCCTGGACTTCCTGACGGGCTGCCCCCAGGTGGTGTGGGTAGGCAACAACAGATCCTCCACGCTGACCGTCAACACGGGAGCCCCTCAGGGGTGTGTGCTTAGTCCCCTCCTGTACTCTCTGTTCACCCAGCTGCACGCGACCGATCGTAATGCCCATGATCAATTTGGAGAGCAGCTGCACGTGACTGATCGTAATGCCCATGATCAATTTGGAGAGCAGCTGCATGCGAAATTCCTATACAAATATTGAAACCATTTAATGAGAAACTAAAAGATGTACAACAATAAAATACGTGACCGACTGGCTCGATTCGGTCTTATGTATCAAAATTTGAAATTGTGTTTTTTACATTGGATAAAAATAAAGACTCCGAGCTAGAAAATGGTGTATCACACACTACATTAAGGAATAATGGAAAAGTAATTCTTCTTTGAAAGTTGATCAACTTGTAACCTCACTTTTGAAAAAATGGCTCTTGAATGTTTTGGTATGTAACTGGAGAGCTCTTCTTTGTCTCCACTCATTCAGCATCGTTCACACTCTCTTAAGCCTTGGCCCCACCCATCTCTTTAAGGAATCACATGTGAGACCAAGTACTAAACAAATAAAGATTTCAAGACAAAAGGCTGGTTTATACTCCGGGTGTGTTCGTAAATTCAATCTGGAAAGCCAGAGTACGCTCAGAGTGCACTCTGGGCGTTCGTAAACTCAAGATTGTCAGATTGTACATTCCTAAATTCAGAGCATTTCGCTCTCGGAGCGCACACTGGACGCTTTGGCCGATGAGTAGGGTTGATCCGAGCGCTCTGACCTACCAACAGCAGTCAAGCACCCAAGCTAATTGGCTAACATTGGCTAGCGTGCTGGCTACATCCAGACACAAATGAGAGAACACCTCAATCTGACCATTTTACTCTCCCTAGCAGAGCTGGTTAGGCTGTTTTTGTTATCCAGAGCTTTGGTGACTGTGCTGCTGGCAACAATTTAATTACGCTTTTTTGCAGACGTTTATTGACACCAGCCATATTCAACGGATGTTGAGAGCTCGTAAATTCGTCAGTTATTTTGCGCTCTGACACACTTAGACGAGAGTGCTCTGAAATCAGAGTAGATAGCCAGTGTGAATTTACGAACGCACCCTACTTCTATCGACATTTGTCACAGTGACATCATGAACATTCTATTGACATAGTTACTTTCATAGTGGAATATTTTGCTTAGACATGTAGTTAACAGTAGCTAGCTAGCTAAACAATGAACCATAATCCCAACTCGTAACGTTACTACCCTGCATGAATCCGCAGGTAGCTAACCAAGCTAACATTAGGCTATAACTAACAATGCAAATGGTTCTGAGATATGAATAATATTACTACACAGATCATACACGTAAAGTTACCTAGCTAGCTAACAGTACACTTTAACTTGAAATGAAAATGACTTTCTGACAAAATTAGAAACGTGTAATATCTGAAAATATAACTAGCTAGACTATTTTACCGGTCTACATGGATGAATGCTTCTCCCTCTCTGTCACGAATGCCACGGTTACCCTTTAGTTTGAAGATGTAATCCAGAGACAGGTGTTTTACACAACAGCCTTCTGTGCGTGTTCTCTTTTCGACTCACTCTGCATTTTTGCAATCAAACGGCAGAATTTTCTCCATCTCCTTAGCTATAATACTCTAATACTACCGGGCATTCCACAACTTGGTTGTCCAGAAAATGGAGAGCAACACTTTTTCAGTTATACTAGGTGATATATTTAAAAAAAAAAGCTGCGTTAGAAATGATTACCTACACATACTGAGCAGCTCATGTTATAGACAGAAGCAAGCGACATGGCAGACCAATCCAAACTCATCGCTCGGCATGTCCAGCCCATCCATTATCTCAGCCAATCATGGCTAGCGGAAAAGGTTATTTTTCCATGGCTAAACCAACTAGGCTCATAATTTAATAACTGTATTCGTATTTACAGATGGCATACAAGTTTGTTATTAAGGCACATGAAAGTTCACGTTACAGAAGGCATTTCTGCCAAAAAAAACACACTTGATAAATTTTTTTAAATGTACGTTCAAATGGCTCTCCTGTGAAGTAGTGAAGCGCGACATTTAGCCTAGTTTCCTGAAAGGAGTCATACATTGTCAATTTACATTGTGTAATTTATTTGACGGTCCCTAACTAGTCACAGAGATACGCTATCCAAAGTCAAACCAGTTTTACCACAGTCGCACACCGGCCTGTTGGCTAGCACTAGCTAGCCTAGGCTACTTCCAGACACAAGACCTGGTTGAACTGTTTCAAGTTATCTTGAAGGGTGAATTACTAACTGTGTACTGTTTTGGCAGAGTGGAAGTACACATGCTTCTCACGTTCGAAACAGACATACGAGAGACACACACATCAAAGCTCGCCTCCAAGACCTGAATCTCATTCTAGGACGCATTTCCTAATGGGGAGAATGGAAACCACCCCCTTGATACTATCAGCTTCTTGCACATCTCTTTATAAAACCTTGAGTGTTTTCAAAAGAAGTTGATAGCATAACTTCATACCAAAGTTTAAGATTATGTTTGGCTTCCTTATAATGTTTGCAAGTTGCTATTTTGGAAAGATTTTTTATGATTTTATCAATGCTATAGGTCTTTCAGCAGGATGCTATAGGTCTTTCAGCAGGATGCTATAGGTCTTTCAGCAGGATGCAAAATGAAACCTGTTCTGTGTCAGAGTATGAACTTGATTATTATTGCCCCCTAGTGGCAATGCAGAGGTTTGTGACTGAAAAAAAGATCAACAGAGATCATCAGTAAATGGGGAATGACAAACAATGCATGTTTGTTTCACTTCATCAAATGTCTCACTTGTAGCTTGTACTGAAAACGTCCCTGTACAGAAGCACCAGACAAAAAGAGGAGACAGAAGCTGAAATACTGGCCCCACAACACAAAAAACAGCCAGTCAGTTCAGCACTGTAGGAAGCAAAGCAAGTCATGCATGCAGCCCCCGTACACCATCAGCTTTTGGTCACATCCCCAGACCCTGAAGTCTCAGCCAGCCCCAGTCCCAAGACCGCACAGTCACAGCCAGCCCCAACCCCAGCCCCAGCAGTCCCAGACAGCCCCAACTCCAGACCCCGCAGTCACAGCCAGCCCCAACCCCAGACCCCGCAGTCACAGCCAGCCCCAACCCCAGCCCCAGCAGTCCCAGACAGCCCCAACCCCAGACCCCGCAGTCCCAGCCAACCCACAACCCCAGACCCATCAGTTCCAGCCAGCCCCAGGCATTGTAGTCCCAGCCAGCCCCAGTTTCCAGCCCTCAGCTCCAGCCTCCAGACCTACAACAGCTCAGCAACAAACACACATCCAGGAGAAAGCGAGAGAGAGAGAGAGAGAGAGAGAGAGAGAGAGAGGAGGGGTGCAAAGATACATCACAGTCCCTCACATCTCCTCAGGAGGAGAGAGAGAGATCAGAAAAAAAGCAAGGGGAGGAGGAGAGAGCAGGAGAGCCAAAACCCACAGTGGAAAACCATGGAAATTAGAATGATGGATGTATGGATGACTTGGTGTTTAAAATGGAGTGAGAGTGAAAAGATGAAAATAGATCATGAATACGAGATCAGATGCTATCTAACTGAATAGTAGAATGGGAGGAGAGGGATTTGATGTAAATCATATACCTAGGCATGTCCGAATCAAGAAACTGTCTGCAAAAAACAACAAAACAACATTGTGTTAGTGGAGTGGACTGGAGGGAGAGAAATGTCAGCATGTCCTGTCCCTTACTGATGACCTCACAGGCCTGAGCAGAGGCCAGACTAGACCACATATGGGTTCAAATGGCATCTGTTTTCTTTCCAGCGCAAACCAAGCCCTTCTGGCACTCCAGGCATGCAGAATCAATCAAAACGCTCAAAGTATTTGACAGAAACAAAAACTATTTGAACCCAGATCTGCATTGGACAATCCCACACTCTGCCCTGGTGCTGGACACTCCCCTCCACTCAGGAGGACCTTTCCAACCAGATCAACATCCTGGGTTGGAGGTCAAGGAATGCAGAACCATGTTGATACCTGTATATGGAGATGGTATGGCCATTAGGACCAGACAGACCACTGCAACAGTCTGTCTGGGGCCTCTGTTCCTGTATTGGTCCTTTGTGATGGCAAGCAAACCCAGGTCTGAGGAATGGTATTTGAGTTAGGTGAAAGGTTACTAGTAACGCAGTGTGGTTAAACCACAATAGAGGTCGTCATGACAGTTACATTATTCTGTAAAAACAACATTGTATGTTACATGGAGAGTAAACAGTAACATAAGGCATTACAGTGAAGTGCTACGGCGTAACACAGCATGACGCTATGCAGCTTTAGTGACTTACTGAGGTATGGTGACTTACTATGCTGAGTGAGTTAGTTAGGGATGCATGCCAGTGAGTGGATAATGCGGTCTTGAAATGGCGGAAAGTATTCAGACCCCTTGACTTTTTCCACATTTTGTTACGTTACAGCCTTATTATAAAATGTAGTAAAAAAAAAAATCATCATTCTACACACAGTAACCCATAATGACATCACAATGCCCCATAATGACATCACAATAACCCATAATGACAAAGCGAAAACAGGTTTTCGTGATGTCATTATGGGGTATTGTGATGTCATTATGGGTTATTGTGTGTAGATTGCTGAGGATTTTTTTTTACTTAATCCATGTTAGAATAAGGATGTAATTGAACAAAATGTGAAAAAAATCTAAGGATCTGAATACTTTCCGAAGGCACTGTATATCCCATCATTACATACTGTAACGACATGCAAGAGGGTGAGGCCAATGAGGATCAAGATCGTCCGTCAGCTACAGGGACACCAAGAAGCCCTTCATCCACAGAGTCTAGGGATCTGTGCTACAGGGCCAGCAAGAAGCCCTTCATCCACAGAGTCTAGGGATCTATGTTACAGGGCCACCAAGAAGCCCTTCATCCACAGAGTCTAGGGATCTGTGTTACAGGGCCAGCAAGAAGCCCTTCATCCACAGGGTCTAGGGATCTATGTTACAGGGCCAGCAAGAAGCCCTTCATCCACAGAGTCTAGGGATCTATGTTACAGGGCCACCAAGAAGCCCTTCATCCACAGAGTCTAGGGATCTATGTTACAGGGCCACCAAGAAGCCCTTCATCCACAGAGTCTAGGGATCTGTGTTACAGGGCCAGCAAGAAGCCCTTCATCCACAGGGTCTAGGGATCTATGTTACAGGGCCAGCAAGAAGCCCTTCATCCACAGAGTCTAGGGATCTATGTTACATGGCCACCAAGAAGCCCTTCATCCACAGAGTCTAGGGATCTATGTTACAGGGCCAGCAAGAAGCCCTTCATCCACAGGGTCTAGGGATCTATGTTACAGGGCCAGCAAGAAGCCCTTCATCCACAGAGTCTAGGGATCTATGTTACAGGGCCAGCAAGAAGCCCTTCATCCACAGGGTCTAGGGATCTATGTTACAGGGCCAGCAAGAAGCCCTTCATCCACAGAGTCTAGGGATCTATGTTACAGGGCATGTTCAGTTTGGCTAACAATCCTTTGTAGGTGTTTGTGTGCCATAGCATGTTGTTATTATGGCCATAGTGTGATGTTGGATAGAGATGTCTGACATGGTGCAGAATAATCCTGCGAGGTTAGTTATTAGTGGATAATGGTTAGAAGGGAGGATTATGCAGTGAACAGGGTGAGAGGTGGAATGACAGACGGACATTCAAAGCACAGCACCAGACTAGCATCAAGGAACGGGAGAGTCGCCTAGCCAGCGTAGTGGTGAGGACACTCTAATATAACTGGCTGAAGCATTAAAGGTCATCATACAGCACAACTACTACAAAGATAACGGCTTCACGTTTGATCATAATCAATCTGAAATCATTTGTTCTTTAAGTCACAATCTTTGCTTTCTACAAGTGATCTTGTGACCTGCTTCTAGATGTATAAAACCACATGTTGTTTTGTCAAGCATCAGCTGCTTCAGTGGAACAGGAGAGGGGATTGAGGGGTGGGGGGAGGGAATAAATCCTCTTTGCCTGAAGTCTGTTAATCAGTTAAGCTGTGCATCTTGGCGGCGTGAGCTTCAAATATCCTTGCTAAGCCTGCTATGCATTAGCCATGGAGCACAGTGCATTCAACCAATACAGGAGCCTCCTCAGTCAACCAATACAGGAGCCTCTTCAGTCAACCAATACAGGAGCCTCTTCAGTCAACCAATACAGGAGCCTCTTCAGTCAACCAATACAGGAGCCTCTTCAGTCAACCAATACGGGAGCCTCTTCTTTGTTTTCGAATGTCTACAAGCTTTTCTATATATGTTGTTCAATCATATATAAAGAGAGAGAGTGCTGGTAGAGAGACACAGAGATTGGCTGAACCCACCGTGTGCTGGTAGAGAGACACAGAGATTGGCTGAACCCACCGTGTGCTGGTAGAGACACAGAGATTGGCTGAACCCAAGGTGCGTGTGTCTCTAGAGCACCACAGAGCTTACGAAAGGCGGTGCTAGCATCGCCATAGTGATCGTGATCGTGCATTTACAGAATTCCTAGTGACATCATAGAATTTTAAAGACAGGAGAAACACATCGCAAATGGAGTATTGGTTATTATGATGTAATGATGTAATCTTCAAATGTTCAGGACCGTAAAGGAACTTTGATGTAAACAGTTCAGTAAACAATATTTATGCATCAACAAAATATAACTGAATGTTCTATATAACTAACTGTATATATTCTCTAAAACTTATATTGTCAAATCATCCCCCCCCCCAAAAAATCCTAGAATCGTTGAATAAGTCTGCTATTGGAACAGGGTGACATTTGGGACGTAGACCTGTGGATGAGCCGTGGGTGATTAGGTCCCTTTTGACAGGTAGAACATGGGACATACCTGTCGTCCTGCATGGGTCTGACATACCCAGCTGACAGGATGTTGAGAGAGAGGATGTTGGGGTCTATGATGGTGTCGTCCCCCTCGGGAGAGTTACTGATACGCCCTGGGGAGTCGAGGAAGAGGAAAAAGAGGAGGAAGACGAAGAGGAGGAAGATGATGAAGAGGAGGAGGAGAACTTACATACTGTAAATGTTGGTGTTAAATACATATTCAAAACACACACACACACACACACACACACACACACACACACAGAGAGACAGACACTCACAAAGACAGCACACACTCAGGCACATGCACATACACAACAAACAAACAAACAAACAAACAAACAAACACACGCCGTCCACTTCAATGTGAGCCTGACTCACCCACAACCAGCTCCTGGACATCTTTCCACACGATGTCTTCACCTGTCTCATGAACGATTGTCACAGTTATTCTCCTCTGAATACCCTGGGGGGGGGGGGGGGGGGTGGAGAGAGAGAGCATTGACGAGAAGAAAAGGAGAGAGAGGTAGATTGAATAAGAGAGAGATAGAATAGTGAATGTACCATTAGAGAAGCCAGAGACATCAGAACACCAGGACAGAGAGACACAGCACGGGACGAACACAACACCAAGACTCAAAGCAACCAAATATAGGCTGGAACTGGACAAAACTAGACTGGACTGAACTAGACTGAACTAGACTGAACTAGACTGGACTGAACTAGACTGGACTGAACTACACTGGACTGAACCAGACTGGGCTAGACTGAACTAGACTGGACTGAACTAGACTGAACTAGACTGGACTGCTCTGGCAGGGCTTTACTATCCACTCTCTGGGAGCATCTGGTTAACAGGAAGAAAGAGAAAGTATTTTATACACACTGAGTGTACAAAACATTAGGAACACTTTCCTAATGTTCATTTGCAACCCCCCTCCTTTTGCCCTCAGAATAAGTTCAATTCGTCGGGGCATGGACTCTAGTTGTCGAAAGCGTTCCACAGGGATTCCAATGCTTCTCACATTTGTGTCAAGATGGCTGGATGTCCTTTGGGTGGTGGACCATTCTTGACATACACAGGAAACTGTTGAGCGTTAAAAAAAAAAACAGCAGCGTTGCAGTTCTTGACACAAACCGGTGCTCCTGGCACTTTCTAGCATAACCCTGTTCACTTCAGTCTTTTGTCTTGACTATTCACCCTCTGAATGGCACACATACACAATCCATGTCTCAATTGTCTCAATTAAAAATACTTCTTTAACCTGTCTCCCATATTATTCTATATGATTCTGTATTCTTCTATATGAGTATGTATTCTTCTATATGATTCTATATTCTTCTAATTGATTCTATATTCTTCTATATGATTCTGTATTATTCTAAATGATTCTATATTATTCTATATGATTCTGTATTCTTCTATATGATTCTATATTCTTCTAATTGATTCTATATTCTTCTATATGATTCTATATTCTTCTAATTGATTCTATATTATTCTATATGATTCTATATTCTTCTAATTGATTCTATATTCTTCTAAATGATTCTATATTCTTCTATATGATTATATATTCTTCTATATATCCACCTGCAAATCAGTTCAATCATAACTATCATTCCACTCCCTAAAATGACTCACCTGGTGCAGCATGAACGTCCCATGGCAAGGCATGCCTCCTCTGTGGTCCACTCCTGCTGGGATGTAGCTGTAGGGCAGTAACAAACCTCTCATTGATTTCACATCGGCCAATAAGTTCTGAATGACATTAAAGCTGTTGCTGATATTGTTGTTCTCGTAACTCTGGTTCTTGCATCGACATTCCACTGTGTTAATATACATTAAATCAAGATGTTTGTAGTACAGAACAGGCTTACCATTTCACCCACCAGTCTCTGTGTCTCTGAGTCTCTGAGTCTCTGAGTCTCTGAGTCTCTGTGTCTCTGAGTCTCTGAGTCTCTGAGTCTCTGAGTCTCTGAGTCTCTGTGTCTCTGTGTCTCTGTGTCTCTGTGTCTCTGTGTCTCTGAGTCTCTGAGTCTCTGAGTCTCTGAGTCTCTGCATGTACAGTGCAGTGGAACCTTTTTTGGTCTATTTCATTTCTAGTGAACCAACCAGAAAGGATGTGAACCAGCCAACGGATCAGGCCAGTTGACAGTGGTAGATAATCATTCATAGAACCGGGTTTACAAAAGGTTTTGGTGAGATGGTTTGCTGTGAAGTACAGTGTAATCCTGTGGTTGTGATTGTGGTGACTAATACTCACTCTCCACTGGCCTCCAGCTCACAGATCTCAAAGAACACCATCAGGTCATACTTGCAGTGGCAGGGCCCGGCTGTCGGGCGCATCAGGGCAGTCAGCTTGGTGGCAGGGACTAAAGGGGAAGAAGGTGAAGGGAGACAAGGTTACCGCCAAGGATACTTACTCTCCAGTAGCAGGGAACATGGAGAACTGTGAAGAGAGAAGGGCTGAAAAAGAGATGCGATCAGAGAGATGCATGGAGAGAGAAAGGAACCATTCAGTACAGTCCTGTGGAAACGGAATGAGATCACTCAGTCAAGGTGGCCACAAAGCTCAGTAAGCAAGCAATCATCCCTTAACGTTAGAGAGGATTGCCTCTGGAGATGGAAATTAGTATTGTAGCTAAATCGGGTGAAAATGTGTTGTGCTTGATCCCTGACAAATAAACTAATAAAATATTAAAAATAAAACAAAATCAATGAAACAAATTATTTGCATCTATATACAATATTCCCCAAGTATAAGAAACATTGTATGGAAAAACTGCATTATTACAATGTATATAGCCCAGGTCCTGAGAAAAATCAGTGAACGTAATCATCACATCAGAGACAGGTTTTATTATCAAACAGGTAAAGTCTGACCCTACATCAATTACTATGAAGACTGTCTGTTATCCACTTCTATCAATTACTATGAAGACTGTCTGTTACCCACTTCTATCAATTACTATGAAGACTGTCTGTTACCCACTTCTATCAATTACTATGAAGACTGTCTGTTATCCACTTCTATCAATTACTATGAAGACTGTCTGTTATCCACTTCTATCAATTACTATGAAGACTGTCTGTTATCCACTTCTATCAATTACTATGAAGACTGTCTGTTACCCACTTCTATCAATTACTATGAAGACTGTCTGTTACCCACTTCTATCAATTACTCTGAAGACTGTCTGTTATCCACTTCTATCAATTACTCTGAAGACTGTCTGTTATCCACTTCTATCAATTACTATGAAGACTGTCTGTTACCCACTTCTATGAAGACTGTCTGTTATCCACTTCTATCAATTACTATGAAGACTGTCTGTTACCCACTTCTATCAATTACTATGAAGACTGTCTGTTATCCACTTCTATCAATTACTATGAAGACTGTCTGTTATCCACTTCTAATTCATAAAGAGTTATTTATTTATGGAATCTACTAATGCTAAGAGCCCATAAATGCAGTTGAGGAAGAAATCACAGGAGGATCTGTAGGGGAAGTCAACCAGACAGGAGGAACTGTAGGGGAAGTCAACCAGACAGGAGGATCTGTAGGGGAAGTCAACCAGACAGCAGACAGGAGGAACTGTAGGGGAAGTCAACCAGACAGGAGGAACTGTAGGGGAAGTCAACCAGACAGTAGACACCCAACTAGGCAAGAGAAGAGAGCCAAGCCTGTGGAAAATCCCTGAAACACAACCTCTTTTAAAATCCTATTTTGGAAATCCTTCTATCACCGTGTAAAATCAGATTGCTTTCTTTAAACTGAGCTCAGTTGAGAGAAGCAATACGTTGGGCTATTAGCCCAGTCGACACTGTGATCTCGATCTCAAATGCAAAAATGGAGATAGGTGTTTTTTGTATTTCTGATTTACAATGTCTCATCTTGACCACTAAGTGATATAAAAAAAAGTATATAATTTGAGCTCAAGTTTAGTTTCAGAGACTCTCATTGGCCCAGGCATACAGACAGTAACCAACCCGGTTTCTGGGCTCTGACAACTGAACATATAGAGAGGGGTGGGGCCGGCAGACTGGGTGGCTCCTCCCCCTCCAGGAGAAAGGAGGCGGCCAATCCGGCGACGGACAGGGCGTGTCCTGGCAAAGAGTCCACCAGCGCCCCATTGGACACCTCTGGGACCAGGTAACGAATCATCTCCAGGTCGGGGGCCGTGCCATCGTCTGCTGCTTCACAGTGTACAGTAACACGTCCCCAACAACATGACATTACATACAGTATCAGAACACCAGTAGTCAAGGTAGCAGTCTATTTAGTTAGCATTACATTCCTTGTCTTGTTTTACATGACACGCAGTGGCAAGGATTTCAGCAGGCTAGTACACCAGCACAAACAGTACGAAGGCAATTTAACGGACATGAGCTGTAATCAGTACACAGGCCATACAATGGCATGATAGATACACATTGTGTACAGTACGCAGCATCACGTTTAACACACTAAATAACAACATTCATATCCTGATGTCGACAGAGGTCTAATTATTCACTAGAGCAAGAAAGAATAACAAGATGATGCTGCTTACCTGGTTTGGACAGGGGCATGACTGGAGGGAACTGTCTTCTGTTGGGACGCAGGGGGCTGGTTGGGGGGGGGATGAGAGAGAGAGAGAGAGAGAGAGACAGAGAGAGAGAGAGAAAAAAGGGCAACCAGTGAAGAACAAACACCATTGTAAATACAACCTATATTTATTATTTATTTATTATCCCTTTTGTACTGTAACTATTTGCACATCGTTACAACACTGTATATAGACATAATGACATTTGAAATGTCTCTATTCCTTTGGAAATGTTGTTTCCCATGCCAATAAAAGCCCTTTGAATTGACTTGACTTGAATTGACTTGAGACAGGTACAGTAAAGTCCTAAAAGAGTAAGTGGATTACAAAGAGGAGAATGAAGATTGTCCTTCCGGTAACAAGTGTTACCTGATGAGGTCCTTGTAGACAGTAGGCTGTTTCTGGTAGTGACCAAACACCTCAAACACCACAGGCTGGGTCTTGATGTACTCCACAAAGGATTTGGTGACCTCTACAGCAATCTGTTGAACCAATAAAGAGATACTAGCTACCACATCATATCAAACCATCATAACGTTCTTGTCTTTATTTTTATTTATTTATTAGTGGGCAGATCAGATTTAATATTGCAGATAGGTTGTGGCTTCCGTCAATGGAATCGTTTGCGTTATTTCCAATCCCCGATATATATTTTTGTTTTTATATATATATATATATATATGTTTTTTTTCCTTTATTATGTTCCCCTAACCCTACCACCCCTCCCCAAATTGAAGTAATGTCACGCCCTGACCTGAGAGAGACTTTTTATGACTCTATTTATGTTTGGTCAGGGTGTGATTTGGGTGGGCATTCTATGTCCTTTTTTCTATGTTTTTGTATTTCTTAGTTTTGGCCTGGTATGGCTCTCAATCAGGGACAGCTGTACATCGTTGTCGCTGATTGTGAGTCATACTTAGGCAGCCTGTTTTCCTTTGGGGTTTTGTGGGTGGTTAATTTCTGTTTAGTCATTTGTTACCTGGCAGGACTGTTTGGCTGTTGTCTTTTGTTTATTTTGTAAAGTGTTCTCTTTTTCCAAAGATGAGCACTAACCACACTGCACCTTGGTCTACTCCATTCAACAGCCGTTACAAGTAAACTAGTGAACAACAACACTTAGGCTTCTACTTCCAGCTTATACATAATATATACATTTTACAGACACAGTATATTTTACATTAGTTATCTTGTTATAATTAGTCCTACCCTTCAGCTCCACTCTGCCTCTCCCATCAATCTCTGAACACTATCCATTGTTTTACATTTTTCCACTGTGCTCTTCTGAACCTTCCTATTTTTGTAGTTTCTACAGATTGTAAATTAAAGATAAAAATATTTTGCTAAGACTACTATATTATTATTATTATTGACTATAACTTTTCAAATCACCCAGTAGTGCTATCTGCAGAGTTAGTTCCAGGTAAATGTTACTTTCTTCAGCCATTCCTGGACCTGTGACCAAAAACAAACTACATCTGGACAGTAACAAAACAAATGATCTAATGATTCTGTCTCTTCACAGCAAAATCTGCAGAGCTGGGATGGTTGAATCCTCTATGTACAGTGCCTTCGGAAAGTATTCAGACCCCTTGACTTGTTCCACATTTTGTTACGTTAAAGCCTTATTCTAAAATTGATTAAACATAATTTTTTTCTCAGCAATCTAAAAACAATACCCCATAATGATGAAGCAAAAACATGTTCAAATGTATTGAAAATAATATTTGTAAGTCGCTCTGGATAAGAGCGTCTGCTAAATGACTTAAATGTAAATGTAAATGTAAATAAACAGTAATACATTGTTTACATAAGTATTCAGACCCTTTACTATGAGACTCGAATTGAGCTCAGGTGCATCTTGTTTCCATTGATCATCCTTGAGATGTTTCGACAACTTATTTGGAGTCCACTTGTGGTAAATTCAATTGATTGGACATGATTTGGTAAGGCACACACCTGTCTATATAAGGTCCCACAGTTGACAGTGTACGTCAGAGCAAAAACCAAGCCATGAGGTCCGTAGAGTTTAAGACAGGATTTTGTTGAGGCACAGATTTGGGGAAGGGTACCAAAACTATTCTGCTGCATTGAAGGTAAATGGAAAAAGTTTGGAACCACCAAGTCTCTTCCTCAGAGCTGGCTGCCCGGAAGAACTGAGAAATCGGGGAGAAGGGCCTTTGTCAGGGAGTTGACCAAGAACCTGATGGTCCCTCTGACAGAGCTCCAGAGTTCCTCTGTGGAGATGGGAGAACCTTCCAGAAGGACAACCATCTCTGCAGCACTCCACCAATCAGGCCTTTATGGTAGAGTTGCCAGACGGAAGCCACTCCTCAGTAAAAAGGCACATGACAGCCTGCTTGAAGTTTGCCAAAAGGCACCTAAAGGACTCTCAGACCATGAGAAAGAAGATTCTCTGGTCTGATGAACCAAGATTGAACTCTTTGGCCTGAATACCAAGCGTCATGTCTGGAGGAAACCTGGCACATCCCTACGGTGAAGCATGGTGGTGGCAGCATCATGCTGTGGGGATGTTTTTCAGCAGCAGGGACTGGGAGACTAGTCAGGATCGAGGCAAAGATGAACGAAGCAAAGTACAGAGAGATCCTTGATGAAAACCTTCTTCAGAGCTCTCAGGACCTCAGACTGGGGTGAAGGTTCACCGTCCAACAGGACAATGACTATAAGCACACAGGCAAGCCAACGCAGGAGTGGCTTCGGACAAGTCTCTGAGTGGCCCAGCCAGGGCCCAGTCTTGAACCCGATCGAACATCTCTGGAGAGACCTGAAAATGCCTGTGCAGCAACAGTCCCCATCCAACCTGACAGAGTTTGAGAGGATCTGCAGAGAAGAATGGGAGAAATTCCCCAAATACAGGTGTGCCAAGCTTGTAGAGTCATACCCAAGAAGACTCGATGCTGTAATCGCTGCCAAAGGTGCTTCAACAAAGTACTGAGCAAAGAGTCTGAATACTTATGTAAATGTGATATTTCAGATATGTTTTGTTATAAATGAACAGAAATGTCTAAAAACCTGTTTTTGCTTTGTCATTATGAGGTATTGTGTGTAGATGGATGAGGTGGGGAAAAAACTATTGAATACATTTTAGAATAAGGCGTAGTTTTATGTATCAGTTCATAAACCATGTGTCATGAATTCGTTACATCCAAAATATCTTCCCATTTATTTAGCAACACACAGCTGTCCATCTTTTGGTCCTGAAATGAAACTGGTCAACTTTTTTATTTATCACAATTTTCTTCAACCAATTTTGGTCTTTAATGCAGAGCCGACAGACAAGTTCCTTACTTTCTCCCTCTTCTACTCTCCTCTTCCATTTTTTGTGGTAATGCTTAAATTAGTTGATTGTAGTTTTAAGTAGAGCAGACATTTTCATATATACTTGTGTTAGCTGCATGTGTGACATAACTCCACCAGTCCTATTAATGATATGACGTTCTGACGTTCGTCATTAACGGTAGACCAGCGTGAGTTGGGTTCATCATATTTATTTATTTAAATGTAAACCAGCAAAAACAATAAACAATACAACGAACGTAAAGCTAGGTGTGCAAACACATGCAACACCAAGACAAGATCCCACAACTGACTGTGGGGAAAAAGGGCTGCCTAAGTATGATTCCCAATCAGAGACAACGATAGACAGCTGCCTCTAATTGGAAACCACACTAGGCCAATCAAAGAAAAAGACAACATAAAAATATAACACATAGAATGCCCACCCCATGTCACATCCTGACCTAACCAAACAGAGAAAAACGACTCTCTCAGGTCAGGGCGTGACAGATATAATTTACAAAGATTATACCTTTTTTTATCCCAAAAATGATGGTTTCTTCTCAATTAATATATTTGAGTTTAACCACAATATTTGTTGTTTTATTTGTTCTGTCTTTTCTGGTGGACTCAACTGAAATTGCAATTAACTTTCTATTGCTTGTTTTAAAAGTAGAGATATTTTGGAGATTTTAATTTTCAAATAACTGAAAGTGAGAGGTTGTAATCTGAATAAAGGGAAAAAAGGCCATTCTTGAACATGAGGCGAGACATTCTTACTAATCTGCACGAGAACCAGTTCGGATTTAACATTTACATTTTAGTCATTTAGCAGACGCTCTTATCCAGAGCGACTTACAGTAGTGAATGCATACATTTCATACATTTTTTCCCCGCGCTGGTCCCCGTGGGAATCGAACCCACAACCCTTGCGTTGCAAACACCATGCTCTACCAACTGAGCCACACGAGACCTATTTAAGTATAACTTTTGTATGACTGAAGCCTTTAGTGAGAGGTCTAATGCTTTAATATTGAATAATTTCTGCCCTCCGAATTCATATTCACTATATAAATAGGTCCGTTTAATTTTGTCTGGCTTAACGTTCCAAATAAAATTGAAACTTTCATTTCAAAAACAGGTCACTCGGTGTCGGCTAGACCATAAGCAAATAGGTAAACTGGGATATGACTAAAGAGTTAAATCAGGGTGATTTTTCCACAAATAGACAGGTATTTTCCTTTCCATGGAAGCAAGATCTTATCTATTTTATTGCTAACTTTCTAATACAATGTATTGTCATTTCATTCTTTCGGGATATGAATTCAGACTTGTGCCAGAGATAGAGCTGGGTCCTGATGAAGACTGAGGATGACTACGGCTCAGTCAAGGGACCCATTTGGTTAAAACCTGCCGCCCTTGTTGCTGATGGGAGAAGCTTTTAAGTAGACAGGAGGTGTGAGAGAAGGTGAAGGGGGAAGGGTTCCTCTGTGCTCTCTGGATGGTAAAAGGGGGTATTTATTCCCTTTGTCCTTGTCGTCTGTCGTGGTGCATCACTGCTCTATACAATCAATCAATCAAATGTATTTATTAAGCCATTTTTACATCAGTAAAGTGCTTTACATTAAACAGTAAGCAGGAAGAAATTCAATATATATCTATTTATATGGAAAGCAACAAACTGCACACAAAGTGCCTAAAAAACATATTTAAAACTGCTTCAGGCTAGGGTCTATTTTCCTCCACTTCCTGTCTGACTGACATGCCCAAAGTAAACTGACTATTACTCAGGCCCTGCATATAATTGGTACCATTGGATAGAAAACACTTTGAAGTTTGTAGAAATGTTAAAATAATGTATGAGACTATAACACAATAGATATGGTAGGAGAAAATGCAAAGAAAAACCAACCAGAATTTTTTTTTTTTGAGAGCCCATGCTTTTACAATGGAAAGTATAGGGGAACATCCAAATCCAACTCCCAAATTGCAATTCATATGGCTTCCACTAGATGTCAACAGTCTTTGTTTAAGGTTTCTGTCTTGTTTCTTCCAAAATGAGGAAGAATAATGAGTTTTAGTACTGGGACTCAGAGTTGGAAATCAGTCTGTGCGCCACAATGAAGAGGACGCGCACCTGCTAATATCGCTTTCCTATTGAACATACTTCTTTACGTATGAAATATTATAGTTTAATTCCATTTTAGGGTACCTGAGGGTTAAATAGAAACGTATTTTGACTTGTTTTAATAAAGTTTTGCGGTAGCTTTTTGGATTCCTTTCTCTGCATGTTGAACGAGTGGATTACTCAAATCGATGGTGCCAACTAAATTGACTTTTTGGGATATAAAGAAGGATTTTATCTAACGAAAAGACACTACATGTTGTAGTTGGGACCCTTTGGATTTCAAATCAGAGGAAGATTTTCAAAAAGTAAGTGAATATTTAATCGCTATTTGTGAATTTATGAAATGAAACCTGTGCTGGTTGAAAGATATTTTGATGTGGGGCGCCGTCCTCAAACAATCGCATGGTATGCTTTCGCTCTAAATCAGACAATGCAGTTAGATTAACAAGAATTTAAGCTTTGAACCGATATAAGACACTTGTGTGTTCCTAAATGTTTAATATCCATAATTTGTATTATTATTTATTTGAATTGAACGCCCTCCTAATATCACAGGAAGTTGTCGACAGGTGTCCACCTGGCGCTAAACATTTTCAAAGTCTCCAGCCACCCTAGTCATAGACTGTTGTGTCTGCTACTGCACGGCAAGCGGTACCGGAGCACCAAGTCTAGGCCCAAGAGGCTTCTAAACAGCTTCTTCCCCGAAGCCATAAGACTCCTGAACACCTAATCAAATGGCTACCCTATCCACAGGGATTCTGGCCCCATGTTGACTCCAATGCTTCAATGATGCTCCAATGATGTCCTTTGGGTGGTGGACCATTCTTGATACACACAGGAAACTGTTGAGCGTGAAAAACCCAGCAGCGTTGCAGTTTTTGACACAAATCAGTGCGCCTGGCACCTACTACCATACCACGTTCATAGGCACTTAAATCTTTTGTTTTTCCCATTCACCCTCTGAATGGCACACATACACAATCCATGTCTCAATTGTCTCGAGGCTTAAAAATCCTTATATAACCTGTCTCCTCCCTTCATCTACACTGATTGAAGTGGATTTAACAAGTGATCCTAGCTTTCACCTGGGTTCACCTGGTCAGTCTATGTCATGGAAATTGCAGGTGTTCATCATTTTTTGTCCCCTCAGTGTATTACCCTACTTGTCTAAGGAAAAGTATGTTTTTGTCTTCACATGGATGTTGGAATATGTTATGAGAGTACACAAAATACCCCTCCTTTGGCATGGAGAATTTATTGTTTCATGAGCTGCTTAGATCACAGAACAATGTCGGTGATGAATGTGCCGATGAATCGACCACTGGAAACTTTTCCTCAACTGAGCCAATCGCAGCTCTCCTGACAAGAAGGCCTCACCTCTTCCTGGTTCCGGGACTATAAACTAAACATGCGAACAGCACTCCTTGTGTTCGGACGGCGACCAGACATATGGTTGCTGTCAATTTATGAACAACAAATCAATTCAAGGACGCCCCGCGAGGGGACCCTGCAAAAATTCTACTTGGACGACTGAAATCCTTTTCTTTTTCAGCTGAAAACTCTTCGGCCCTCTAATCCCCATTACCTGTTTCTGTAGCCTATCATATTAGCACATCATTTTCATTACTCATTCAACTGCTTACGTTTTGTACGTGGTAGAAGCCCAGAGGAGGACCTTGCCCTGTGTTCTTCAGAGGCTCTGTGGAAAAGGCCTCGTCATGGCGGTGGATGAAACTGTAGATGGTCAGAAAGAGTGAGGGCCTTGTTAGCTATCACTCAGTCTGTTACAATGTCTGATAGACCTAAAGATCTGATAGACCTAAAGATCTGATAGACCTTACTGAAGAAGCAGAAGGAGAAGCAGACGCAGAAGAAGAAGCAGAAAAACTAGACAAAGAGGAAGGAAAAACAACAACGACGACTTACTTGAACTGGCAGAAGATGTCAGCATACTCTGCAGAGATGCTGAAGGCCTGGAGGACCGTCACTCTGAAGGTGAAGATGTTCCCTATCCTCAGGTGTTCCAGGGCTCCGTCCAGAGCTTCTCCCTCCAGATTGGGCTTCAGGGGGCTCTCCAACTCATCTGGACCGGCTACAGGGGGTTAGAACAGAGACATGTAGAGACATTGAATGTAGTTATGCTTCCTGTGTTTTCATTATAGCACACTAAGGTATTACTCCCTGCACTACACTACATCCTTACTTAAAACAACACAGTGTAACTTCAGGCAGTTGCTTCACACTGGCACACTGATAAACACACTACCTACCTGTACATAAATACATTTAACATTATGTAGATATCAACACACACCAAACACACTTACAGTGCCTTCAGAAGGTATTCACCTGCCTTTACTTTTTCCCACATTTTGGTGTTGTTACAGCCTGAATTCAAAATGGATTAAATGTAGATGTTGTGTCCCTGGCCTACCCATAATACCCCATAATGTCAAAGTGGAATTATGTTTTTAGAAATGTTTACAAATTAATGAAAAATGTAACGCTGAAATGTCTTGAGTCAACAGGTATTCAATCCCTTTGTTACAACAAGCCTAAATAAGTTCAGGAGTAAAAATGTGCTTAACAAGTCACATAATAATTTGCAGGGACTCACTCTGTGTGCAATAATAGCGTTTAACATAAATTTGAATGACTACCTCAGCTCTGTACCCCACACATACAATTATATGTAAGATCCCTCAGTCGAGCAGTGAAATTAAAAAACAGAACAGAAACAGAAACAATATTAATACACCCTGTATTATGTATTCCAAAACATGCATCCTGTTTGGAATGAGGCAATAAAAAATAAAACTGCAAAAAATGTTGCAAAGATATAACCTTTATGTCCTGAATACAAAGCGTTATGTTTGGGGCATAGCCTGAAGGTGTGTGTGACTAGCCTGGCGCCTCCTATGCCAGCCCCACGTAGCAGACCTCCAGTGCGTCACCAGAGCCCAGTACATCCTGTTCCTGCTCCCCGCACTAGCCTGAAGGTGTGTGTGACTAGCCTGGCGCCTCCTATGCCAGCCCCACGTAGCAGACCTCCAGTGCGCCACCATAGCCCGGTAAGGCCGGTGCCTGCTGTGAGCATGCGGTTCGAAGTACATCTCCCCAGTCAGGTGAGACCAGTTCCAGCGCCCCAAAGGAAGCCTCTAATGATGGTCAATGGTCCGACGTCTCCAGCGATAATCCATGGCATGAAGCCTCCAGTGATGATCCATGGCCTGGAGCCTGTAGTGTTAATCCATGGCACGAAGCCTCCAGTGATGATCCATGGCCCGGAGCCCGTAGGGATGACCCATGGCACGGAGCCTGTAGCGAAGGTCCCCAGTCCGGAACCTACAGAGCCTCTCTTCAGCCTGGAGCCTCCAGCGACGCTCCTCAGCCCGGAGCCTCCAGCGCCGCCTCCCAGTCCGGAGCCTCCAGCGACTGCATCCAGCCCCGATCCTTCAGCGGCGGTCTGCAGCCCCGATCCTTCAGCGGCGATCTGCAGCCTGGAGTCATCAGCGGCGGTTGGTGGTCCGAAGCATCCGACGAGGACCCATGGTATGGTTCCCCCAGTCATACAGAAGCGGGGGGATCAGCGGGCAGTGGGGTTACCACGCCCGGAACCAAAGCCGCCGCCATAGACAGTTGTCACCCACCCTACCCTCCCTTTGTATTGTTTTTTTTAGCGCGGTCAGAGCGCGCACCTTTGGGGGGGGGGGGGTACTGTCACGTCCTGACCATTGTGAGTGTTATTTTCTATGGTAGATTAGGTCAGGGCGTGACAGGGGGTGTATGTCTGATTTCTATGTTGGTGTTATTTGGCATGACCTCCAATTAGAGGCAGCAGGTTGTCGCTGTCTCTAATTGGAGGTCCTGTTTAGGTTTGTCCCACAGGTGTTTGTGGGCGATTGTTCTTCGTGAGGTTTATGTTTCTCCAGCGTCACGGTTTGTTGTTTTTGTATTTACTTAAAGTGTTAATTGTTGCATTCGGTTTCACTGATTTAAATAAAACATGTGGAACTACGGAAACTCTGCATCTTGGTCCGCTCTTTCAAACAGCCGTGACATGTCCTGAATACAAAGCGTTATGTTTGGGGCAAATCCAACACAACACATCTCATCACTGGGTACCACTCTTTATATTTTCAAGCATGGTGGTGACTGCATCGTGTTATGGGTATGCTTGTCATCAACAAGGACTAGGGAGTATTTTAGGAGAGAAATAAATAGAATAAAGCAAAGCACAGGCAAAATCAGAGAGGAAAACCTGGTTCAGTCTGCTTTCCAACAGACACTGGGAGAAAAATTCACCTTTCAGCAGGACAATAACCTAAAACACAAGATCAAATCTACACTGGAGTTGCTTACTAAGAAAACAGTGAATGTTCCTGAGTGGCCTAATTATGACTTAAATCGGCTTACAAATCTCTGGCAAGATTTGAAAATGGCTGTCTAGCAATGATCAACAACCAATTTGACAGAGCTTGAAGAATTTGAAAAATAATAATGTGCAAATATTGTACAATCCAGGTATGAAAATCTCTTTGAGACTTACCTGGAAAGACACACAACTAAAATCCCTGCCAACGTTGATTCTAAAATGTATTGACTCAGGGGTGTGAATACGTATGTAAATGAGATATTTCTGTATTTAAGTTTCAATAAATGTTCAATAATTTCTAAAAACATGTTTTCACTTTGTCATTATGGAGCATTGTGTGTAGATAGGTGAGAGAAAAATCGGTTTAATCCATTTTGAGTTCAGGCGGTAACACAACAAAGTGTGGAATAAATCAAGAGGTATGAATACTTTCTGAAGGCCACACCAACATACACAGACCACACCCACGACAGACAGACCACAGCCTCACAGACAGACTCCACACATAGAGTTCTCTACAGCTAATCTCGCTTGCAGAACAGTTTGACGAAACACCACAGTTTGACGAGACACCACAGCGGCTGAGGAGACTACACAGCTAGTGGTGGTTACCCGCACATGTATTGTTGTTGACTTCATCGGCTGAGGGTCCCATCTCTGAGTTCTGTCCCTCCCCCTCCACGAAACGCAGCTCCTCCTGGGACGCCCCAGTACGGGACAGAGCAGCGGGGCACGACTCAGCCTGGAACTGACCACAAGGGACAGCATACAGTTAGCAAAGCTGGTAGAGAAGCTAGCAAACCTAGGAGGTAGTCACTAACTAGCTAGAAGGTAGCATACAGTTAGCAGAGATAGAGAGGGAGTGGCCTAGCCACTGATATTAAAGCAAGAAGACGTAGCCTGGAACTGACCACAAGGGACAGCAAACAGTAAGCAAAGCTAAGGGAGGTAACTAGGTCTCAGTAAAACTAGGGAAGGTACATACAAGGATCTATATATGCACTAGATGGCTGACAGGGGGCGCTGTTTTGAAGTCACCACGCCTCCATCTTGGCAATTCCCCAATTAGTCGACTGGTCGATTGTTTGGTCGTTAGGCTGTTGGTCGACCGAGATTATTTTAGTCGAGCAGTATCGAATATATATTATATATACACATATACATATAAACACACTATATATATATATATATATATATATACACATATATACAACTCATAAATAAACACACTGTATATATATATCTATAAAAACACACTGTATATATATATATATAAAAACACACACACACTATATATATATATACATATATATTTGCCCCATCTCAGTGAACTAATCCATTGCGGAGGCCTAGACTAAAAGCCTATGAAAATGTGCCATGCAAGTTTTGGTTTATTTCATTCCATTTCCGAGTTTTGCCAATTTACTGTAGTCATTGTCTTTTGTTTAGAGCGCTCCTGTTAATATTAAGTAAGGATGTGCACACATAGAAGTAGCCCTATAGACTACCTGGCCTGGTTACACATAGAAGTAGCCCTATAGACTACCTGGCCTGATTACACATAGAAGTAGGCCTATAGGCTACCTGGCCTGATTACACATAGAAGTAGGTCTATAGACTACCTGGCCTGATTACACATAGAAGTAGGTCTATAGACTACCTGGCCTGATTACACATAGAAGTAGGCCTATAGGCTACCTGGCCTGATTACACATAGAAGTAGGCCTATAGGCTACCTGGCCTGATTACACATAGAAGTAGGTCTATAGGCTACCTGGCCTGATTACACATAGAAGTAGGCCTATAGGCTACCTGGCCTGGTTACACATAGAAGTAGCCCTATAGACTACCTGGCCTGATTACACATAGAAGTAGCCCTATAGGCTACCTGGCCTGATTACACATAGAAGTAGCCCTATAGACTACCTGGCCTGATTACACATAGAAGTAGCCCTATAGGCTACCTGGCCTGATTACACATAGAAGTAGGTCTATAGACTACCTGGCCTGATTACACATAGAAGTAGGTCTATAGACTACCTGGCCTGATTACACATAGAAGTAGGTCTATAGACTACCTGGCCTGATTACACATAGAAGTAGGTCTATAGGCTACCTGGCCTGATTACACATAGAAGTAGGCCTATAGGCTACCTGGCCTGATTACACATAGAAGTAGGCCTATAGGCTACCTGGCCTGATTACACATAGAAGTAGGTCTATAGGCTACCTGGCCTGATTACACATAGAAGTAGGCCTATAGGCTACCTGGCCTGGTTACACATAGAAGTAGCCCTATAGACTACCTGGCCTGATTACACATAGAAGTAGCCCTATAGGCTACCTGGCCTGATTACACATAGAAGTAGCCCTATAGACTACCTGGCCTGATTACACATAGAAGTAGGTCTATAGACTACCTGGCCTGATTACACATAGAAGTAGGTCTATAGACTACCTGGCCTGATTACACATAGAAGTAGGTCTATAGACTACCTGGCCTGGTTACACATAGAAGTAGGTCTATAGACTACCTGGCCTGGTTACACATAGAAGTAGGTCTATAGACTACCTGGCCTGATTACACATAGAAGTAGCCCTATAGACTACCTGGCCTGATTACACATAGAAGTAGCCCTATAGGCTACCTGGCCTGATTACACATAGAAGTAGGTCTATAGACTACCTGGCCTGATTACACATAGAAGTAGGTCTATAGACTACCTGGCCTGATTACACATAGAAGTAGGTCTATAGACTACCTGGCCTGATTACACATAGAAGTAGGTCTATAGACCACCTGGCCTGATTACACATAGAAGTAGGCTATAGGCTAGCTGGCCTGATTACACATAGAAGTAGGCCTATAGACTACCTGGCCTGATTACACATAGAAGTAGGCCTATAGACTACCTGGTATGACTACACATAGAAGTAGGTCTATAGACTTCCTGGCCTGATTACACATAGAAGAAGGCCTATAGGCTCCTGGCCTGATTACACATAGAAGTAGGCCTATAGACTACCTGGCCTGATTACACATAGAAGTAGGTCTATAGACTACCTGGCCTGATTACACATAGAAGTAGGCTATAGGCTACCTGGCCTGATTACACATAGAAGTAGGCCTATAGGCTACCTGGTATGATTACACACAGAAGTAGGCCTATAGACTACCTGGCCTGATTACACACAGAAGTAGGCCTATAGGCTACCTGGCCTGATTACACATAGAAGTAGACCTATAGGCTACCTGGCCTGATTACACACAGAAGTAGGCCTATAGACTACCTGGCCTGATTACATACAGAAGTAGGCCTATAGGCTACCTGGCCTGATTACACATAGAAGTAGGCCTATAGGCTACCTGGCCTGATTACACATAGAAGTAGCCCTATAGACTACCTGGCCTGATTACACATAGAAGTAGCCCTATAGGCTACCTGGCCTGATTACACATAGAAGTAGCCCTATAGACTACCTGGCCCTGATTACACATAGAAGTAGATCTATAGTCTACCTGGCCTGATTACACATAGAAGTAGGCCTATAGGCTACCTGGCCTGCCCGCAAATGTAGGAATATAAATGTGCCCATTTGGTGATCTGATAGAATTTTTGATTGGCTTAACGCACCACCACTAATGACCTGTGAAACTTCTCAAAGTAATGTTTTCTTCACCTCAAACAGCAAGTAAACAAAGTGTGTTTTTACATCCATTGAGAAAGACAATAGTTCCTCAATGTATCTGAAAAATCTTTCCAGCTCTTTCCCTTTCGATAACCACTCAGCGTGAAAAGGTCATGCTCTGATCCGATGGAAACGTCATAAAATAGGCCTACCTGATTACTAATATCTCTAGATGGAGAGAGACCTGGCACTCTGACAGACAGGCTAGTTACTGATATCTCTAGATGGAGAGAGACCTGGCACTCTGACAGACAGGCTAGATACTGATGTCTCTGAATGGACAGAGACCAGTCACTCTGACAGACAGGCTAGATACTGATGTCTCTGAATGGACAGAGACCTGGCACTCTGACAGGCTAGATACTGATGTCTCTGAATGGACAGAGACCAGGCACTCTGACAGACAGGCTAGATACTGATGTCTCTGAATGGACAGAGACCTGGCACTCTGACAGGCTAGATACTGATGTCTCTGAATGGACAGAGACCAGGCACTCTGACAGACAGGCTAGATACTGATGTCTCTGAATGGACAGAGACCAGGCACTCTGACAGGCTAGATACTGATGTCTCTGAATGGACAGAGACCTGGCACTCTGACAGGCTAGATACTGATGTCTCTGAATGGACAGAGACCTGGCACTCTGACAGGCTAGATACTGATGTCTCTGAATGGACAGAGACCAGGCACTCTGACAGACAGGCTAGATACTGATGTCTCTGAATGGACAGAGACCAGGCACTCTGACAGACAGGCTAGATACTGATGTCTCTGAATGGACAGAGACCAGGCACTCTGACAGACAGGCTAGATACTGATGTCTCTGAATGGAGAGAGACCAGGCACTCTGACAGGCTAGATACTGATGTCTCTGAATGGACAGAGACCAGGCACTCTGACAGACAGGCTAGATACTGATGTCTCTGAATGGACAGAGACCAGGCACTCTGACAGACAGGCTAGATACTGATGTCTTTGAATGGACAGAGACCAGGCACTCTGACAGGCTAGATACTGATGTCTCTGAATGGACAGAGACCTGGCACTCTGACAGGCTAGATACTGATGTCTCTGAATGGACAGAGACCTGGCACTCTGACAGGCTAGATACTGATGTCTCTGAATGGACAGAGACCAGGCACTCTGACAGACAGGCTAGATACTGATGTCTCTGAATGGACAGAGACCAGGCACTCTGACAGACAGGCTAGATACTGATGTCTCTGAATGGACAGAGACCAGGCACTCTGACAGACAGGCTAGATACTGATGTCTCTGAATGGAGAGAGACCAGGCACTCTGACAGGCTAGATACTGATGTCTCTGAATGGACAGAGACCAGGCACTCTGACAGACAGGCTAGATACTGATGTCTCTGAATGGACAGAGACCAGGCACTCTGACAGACAGGCTAGATACTGATGTCTCTGAATGGACAGAGACCTGGCACTCTGACAGGCTAGATACTGATGTCTCTGAATGGACAGAGACCAGACACTCTGACAGACAGGCTAGATACTGATGTCTCTGAATGGACAGAGACCAGACACTCTGACAGACAGGCTAGATACTGATGTCTCTGAATGGACAGAGACCAGACACTCTGACAGACAGGCTAGATACTGATGTCTCTGAATAGACAGAGACCAGGCACTCTGACAGACAGGCTAGATACTGATGTCTCTGAATGGACAGAGACCAGGCACTCTGACAGACAGGCTAGATACTGATGTCTCTGAATGGAGAGAGACCAGGCACTCTGACAGGCAGGCTAGATACTGATGTCTCTGAATGGACAGAGACCAGGCACTCTGACAGACAGGCTAGATACTGATGTCTCTGAATGGACAGAGACCAGTCACTCTGACAGACAGGCTAGATACTGATGTCTCTGAATGGACAGAGACCAGACACTCTGACAGACAGGCTAGATACTGATGTCTCTGAATGGACAGAGACCAGTCACTCTGACAGACAGGCTAGATACTGATGTCTCTGAATGGACAGAGACCAGACACTCTGACAGACAGGCTAGATACTGATGTCTCTGAATGGACAGAGACCAGGCACTCTGACAGGCTAGATACTGATGTCTCTGAATGGACAGAGACCTGGCACTCTGACAGGCTAGATACTGATGTCTCTGAATGGACAGAGACCAGGTACTCTGACAGGCTAGATACTGATGTCTCTGAATGGAGAGAGACCAGGCACTCTGACAGGCAGGCTAGATACTGATGTCTCTGAATGGACAGAGACCAGGCACTCTGACAGACAGGCTAGATACTGATGTCTCTGAATGGACAGAGACCAGGCACTCTGACAGGCTAGATACTGATGTCTCTGAATGGACAGAGACCAGGCACTCTGACAGGCTAGATACTGATGTCTCTGAATGGACCTCTGATTTAAAATGTTACGAGACACGTTTCCTTCTATTCTCTTTTTTATCATTGAATAGAATTGTATCAGTTTATCCTCAACACGGGGGCCCCTCAGAGGTGTGTGCTTAGTCCCCTCCTATAGACCCTGTTCACCCAAGACCGCGTGGCCAAGCACGACTCCAACACCATCATTAAGTTTGATGACGACACAACAGTGGTAGGCCTAATCATCGACAACGATGAGACAGTCTATAGCGAGGAGGTCAGAGACCTGGCAGTGTGGTGCCAGGACATCAACCTCTCCCTCAATGTGATCAAGACAAAGGAGCTGATCGTGAACTACAGGAAAAGGAGGGCCGAACTGGCACCCATTAACATCGACGGGGCTGTAGTGGAGCGGGTCAAGAGATTCAAGTTCCTTGGATCCACATCACCAACAAACTATCATGGTCCAAACACACCAAGACAGTCATGAAGAGGGCATGAAAACACCTTCTCCCCCTCACGAGACCGAAAAGATTTGGCATGGGTCCCCCAGATCTTCAAAAAGTTTTACAGCTGTAGCATCGACAGCTTCCTGACCGGTTGCATCACCGTCTGGTATGGCAACTGCTCGGCATCTGACCATAAAGCGCTACAGAGGGTAGTAAATAAATATATAGCCTCTTTATTGTAAAAAAAAAAAAAACTTTCATTTTTTTGTAATATTTTCTTAACTCTTAAACTGGATTGTTGAAAAGGTGTACATTGTTACATTAGCAGAACACTGGTTCTATGGTATTATGTAAAAGGTTGTATATTCTGCATGGACCTGTTACTACATGCCAAAATACGAGGACAAATCAGCGGGTGCAGTTGCACCTTTTAAATGCATGCAATTTTATCCTTGAAACATTTAATTGAAATACTGTATGAATAATTCCATTCATTCCTCTGGAGAAGGAATAGGGAGTGCCAATACGGCCGACTAGTGGCTTCAAAGCCTCTCATTTGCCAATACATAGCATCAGCAATCCATCAACGGGTACATAGTTGCTGACTAGACAAAACAGAGGCTAATATCCTCTGTTGGTTCGCTCAGGAGACGTACCTTCTCAAACTCCCTGTCCTCGAAGGAGATCTTGGCGGTGCCAGACTGGCGGACACCGGAGCCGTAGTCAGGAGCCTCCTCATCAGCTGGAGGGAAACACAAAAGCACCTTCACTTCACTTCCTCTAGAAGTCACACTCAGTCTGTCTTTCAGTCAAACCCGACCTGATCTGTATTATTACTGTGTATCTTTTGAAGAAACCCAAGTCCCTTATGTACATGTTTGTATGATTCAGTAGGTTAGGCATTCTTTGTTTGGTTGTTTGGTTGTTTGATTGATTGATTGAATGAATGAATGATTGATTGATTGATTTATTGATTTGGTTGTTTGATGGGGGGGGTCCAGATTTTACCTGAGATAGCCTGTACAGCAACCCTGAGGAATCCTTTAACCTCTCCCTTCTCACTGACGATGGCCACGCGATGGACCAGGGGCACAGGGTACAGCAGGTTACTCAGGTACACAAAGGCTCTGTATGGGAGGGAGAGACAGAGAGAGAGCGAGAGAGGGAGGTAGAGACAGAGAGAGAGAATTGAAGAGAAGAAAAGGAGAGACGCAGTTTGAATAAGAGAGAGATAGAATAGTGAATGTACCATTAGAGAAGCCAGAGACATCAGAACACCAGGACAGAGAGATAACGTCCAGAGATAACAACGTAACAGACGCTGACTAACAACTGATGTCATTTTGGCAACATATTTTCCATATCCCAAAATGTAGAAATATTGTTATTTTGTATGTAATGCGTGTAGTTCTATAACTTGAAGTTACCACAAGACCACAACCTAGAATGGGAACGTCTTCTTTAGGATATTTAGTTTCAATCTCCAGGATTGTCAGATTCCATAACTCTTAGCTATAATCTTTGTAATAACATATTGTGTCTTGCAGTCAAGGATAACATTTCCAAAGTGCCAATGAGGCGGGTAGACATTTAAAGGGTAAAAGGGCGGTAGAAAGGGTAGGCTTACGACAACATTTGGTGAGGTGCAAAGAAGTCATGCTCAGGACAAAAAGATGAGAACAAAAAAAATAAATAGCTTTAGCCTTCTTTAACTCAAATGAATTGAAAAACAAATCAAGCCTAAATCCTCATAATACGGAACATGGCTAAAAGCTAAAAACATGGCTGAAAGCTAAAAACATGGCTAAAAGCTAAAAACATGGCTAAAAGCTAAAGCTAAAAACATGGCTAAAAGCTAAAAACATGGCTGAAAGCTAAAAACATGGCTAAAAGCTAAAAACATGGCTAAAAGCAAAAGCTAAAAACATGGCTGAAAGCTAAAAACATGGCTAAAAGCTAAAGCTAAAAACATGGCTAAAAGCTAAAGCTAAAAACATGGCTAAAAGCTAAAGCTAAAAACATGGCTAAAAGCTAAAAACATGGCTAAAAGCTAAAAAGTTGGCTAAAAGCTAAAGCTAAAAACATGGCTAAAAGCTAAAAACATGGCTAAACTAACATTGTAACAGCTTGAAATAAGTTACGTCAAAAACAAAGAATGACACAATGAATTTATCAAAAACAAACCCACTCCCACAGGAAGTGGACTGCTGGATTGTGCAACAACAAAAAAAAGGGAGCAATGTAAAATCTTACAAAAAAATGCAAAAATAAAGAATAATGTGCTCTGGCATGCCTAAAAGAGATAGCTGTGGTAGAAACTAGCTCTTTCATCTTGAGATATTGCGTCTTCCTAAATCACTTCCTGAATCAGTTGCTTCACATGAATCAACTGATGATTCATTTATATTTATTATCAAGAGAACATTCATGACATGGCAAGGAAACCTAGTCGTGAGTGGCTGCTGTGTGTTGTGCAGAAACAAAAACAGATATCAGAAGATATATGAGATATGTTCTTGTTTCAGACGATGGGCTCCTTAAAAAAGACATACAAAAAAAAAGGTGAAACGCACACCTCAAGCATTCGTTGAGCAAACAACTTTGCTTGGATTACTACTAAAGCAAAGTGGCATGGCTGGATCCACCAACATGTACAGGGCAGGGTCATCATCAGTGTCAAGAAAGAGCATCCATCCCTGACCTGTGTGCATAAAGGTATGCTATGACAGTAACATAAAGCTGAAGATAGGCTATGACAGTAACATAAAGCTGAAGGTATGATGTGACAGTAACATAAAGCTGAAGGTGGTGATGTGACAGTAACATAAAGCTGAAGGTAGAATGTGACAGTAACATAAAGCTGAAGGTATGCTGTGACAGTAACATAAAGCTGAAGGTAGAATGTGACAGTAACATAAAGCTGAAGGTGGTGATGTGACAGTAACATAAAGCTGAAGGTATGATGTGACAGTAACATAAAGCTGAAGGTGTGATGTGACAGTAACATAAAGCTGAAGGTATGATGTGACAGTAACATAAAGCTGAAGGTATGATGTGACAGTAACATAAAGCTGAAGGTATGATGTGACAGTAACATAAAGCTGAAGGTATGCTGTGACAGTAACATAAAGCTAAAGGTATGATGTGACAGTAACATAAAGCTGAAGGTGTGATGTGACAGTAACATAAAGCTGAAGGTGTGATGTGACAGTAACATAAAGCTGAAGGTATGCTGTGACAGTAACATAAAGCTGAAGGTATGCTGTGACAGTAACATAAAGCTGAAGGTAGAATGTGACAGTAACATAAAGCTGAAGGTGGTGATGTGACAGTAACATAAAGCTGAAGGTGTGATGTGACAGTAACATAAAGCTGAAGGTGGTGATGTGACAGTAACATAAAGCTGAAGGTATGATGTGACAGTAACATAAAGCTGAAGGTAGGCTATGACAGTAACATAAAGCTGAAGGTATGATGTGACAGTAACATAAAGCTGAAGGTAGGCTATGACAGTAACATAAAGCTGAAGGTGGTGATGTGACAGTAACATAAAGCTGAAGGTGGTGATGTGACAGTAACATAAAGCTGAAGGTAGGCTATGACAGTAACATAAAGCTGAAGGTAGGCTATGACAGTAACATAAAGCTGAAGGTAGAATGTGACAGTAACATAAAGCTGAAGGTATGATGTGACAGTAACATAAAGCTGAAGGTGTGATGTGACAGTAACATAAAGCTGAAGGTGTGATGTGACAGTAACATAAAGCTGAAGGTGTGATGTGACAGTAACATAAAGCTGAAGGTATGATGTGACAGCAACATAAAGCTGAAGGTGGTGATGTGACAGTAACATAAAGCTGAAGGTAGAATGTGACAGTAACATAAAGCTGAAGGTATGCTGTGACAGTAACATAAAGCTGAAGGTGTGATGTGACAGTAACATAAAGCTGAAGGTGGTGATGTGACAGTAACATAAAGCTGAAGGTATGATGTGACAGTAACATAAAGCTGAAGGTATGATGTGACAGTAACATAAAGCTGAAGGTGGTGATGTGACAGTAACATAAAGCTGAAGGTATGATGTGACAGTAACATAAAGCTGAAGGTGGTGATGTGACAGTAACATGAAGCTGAAGGTATGCTATGACAGTAACATAAAGCTGAAGGTATGATGTGACAGTAACATAAAGCTGAAGGTAGAATGTGACAGTAACATAAAGCTGAAGGTGGTGATGTGACAGTAACATAAAGCTGAAGGTATGATGTGACAGTAACATAAAGCTGAAGGTGTGATGTGACAGTAACATAAAGCTGAAGGTATGATGTGACAGTAACATAAAGCTGAAGGTATGATGTGACAGTAACATAAAGCTGAAGGTATGATGTGACAGTAACATAAAGCTGAAGGTATGCTGTGACAGTAACATAAAGCTAAAGGTATGATGTGACAGTAACATAAAGCTGAAGGTGTGATGTGACAGTAACATAAAGCTGAAGGTGTGATGTGACAGTAACATAAAGCTGAAGGTAGAATGTGACAGTAACATAAAGCTGAAGGTATGCTGTGACAGTAACATAAAGCTGAAGGTAGAATGTGACAGTAACATAAAGCTGAAGGTGGTGATGTGACAGTAACATAAAGCTGAAGGTGTGATGTGACAGTAACATAAAGCTGAAGGTGGTGATGTGACAGTAACATAAAGCTGAAGGTATGATGTGACAGTAACATAAAGCTGAAGGTAGGCTATGACAGTAACATAAAGCTGAAGGTATGATGTGACAGTAACATAAAGCTGAAGGTAGGCTATGACAGTAACATAAAGCTGAAGGTATGATGTGACAGCAACATAAAGCTGAAGGTGGTGATGTGACAGTAACATAAAGCTGAAGGTAGAATGTGACAGTAACATAAAGCTGAAGGTATGCTGTGACAGTAACATAAAGCTGAAGGTGTGATGTGACAGTAACATAAAGCTGAAGGTGGTGATGTGACAGTAACATAAAGCTGAAGGTATGATGTGACAGTAACATAAAGCTGAAGGTGGTGATGTGACAGTAACATAAAGCTGAAGGTATGATGTGACAGTAACATAAAGCTGAAGGTGGTGATGTGACAGTAACATGAAGCTGAAGGTATGCTATGACAGTAACATAAAGCTGAAGGTATGATGTGACAGTAACATAAAGCTGAAGGTAGAATGTGACAGTAACATAAAGCTGAAGGTGGTGATGTGACAGTAACATAAAGCTGAAGGTATGATGTGACAGTAACATAAAGCTGAAGGTGTGATGTGACAGTAACATAAAGCTGAAGGTATGATGTGACAGTAACATAAAGCTGAAGGTATGATGTGACAGTAACATAAAGCTGAAGGTATGATGTGACAGTAACATAAAGCTGAAGGTATGCTGTGACAGTAACATAAAGCTAAAGGTATGATGTGACAGTAACATAAAGCTGAAGGTGTGATGTGACAGTAACATAAAGCTGAAGGTGTGATGTGACAGTAACATAAAGCTGAAGGTAGAATGTGACAGTAACATAAAGCTGAAGGTATGCTGTGACAGTAACATAAAGCTGAAGGTAGAATGTGACAGTAACATAAAGCTGAAGGTGGTGATGTGACAGTAACATAAAGCTGAAGGTGTGATGTGACAGTAACATAAAGCTGAAGGTGGTGATGTGACAGTAACATAAAGCTGAAGGTATGATGTGACAGTAACATAAAGCTGAAGGTAGGCTATGACAGTAACATAAAGCTGAAGGTATGATGTGACAGTAACATAAAGCTGAAGGTAGGCTATGACAGTAACATAAAGCTGAAGGTGGTGATGTGACAGTAACATAAAGCTGAAGGTGGTGATGTGACAGTAACATAAAGCTGAAGGTAGGCTATGACAGTAACATAAAGCTGAAGGTAGGCTATGACAGTAACATAAAGCTGAAGGTAGAATGTGACAGTAACATAAAGCTGAAGGTATGATGTGACAGTAACATAAAGCTGAAGGTGTGATGTGACAGTAACATAAAGCTGAAGGTGTGATGTGACAGTAACATAAAGCTGAAGGTATGATGTGACAGCAACATAAAGCTGAAGGTGGTGATGTGACAGTAACATAAAGCTGAAGGTAGAATGTGACAGTAACATAAAGCTGAAGGTATGCTGTGACAGTAACATAAAGCTGAAGGTGTGATGTGACAGTAACATAAAGCTGAAGGTGGTGATGTGACAGTAACATAAAGCTGAAGGTATGATGTGACAGTAACATAAAGCTGAAGGTATGATGTGACAGTAACATAAAGCTGAAGGTGGTGATGTGACAGTAACATAAAGCTGAAGGTATGATGTGACAGTAACATAAAGCTGAAGGTGGTGATGTGACAGTAACATAAAGCTGAAGGTATGCTATGACAGTAACATAAAGCTGAAGGTATGATGTGACAGTAACATAAAGCTGAAGGTAGAATGTGACAGTAACATAAAGCTGAAGGTGGTGATGTGACAATAACATAAAGCTGAAGGTGGTGATGTGACAGTAACATAAAGCTGAAGGTATGATGTGACAGTAACATAAAGCTGAAGGTATGCTGTGACAGTAACATAAAGCTGAAGGTATGCTGTGACAGTAACATAAAGCTCAAGGTTGGTGCTCACAAAAACAAATAATTACTGATGAGATTCAAAAGTAACAAAATTATAAAAAGACAAGCGTTAAAGCCCCAAAATGTCTACCAATTTATTACAATATTAGGTGGGATAAAAAAAATTGATGGAATTTTCGACTGTCAGGATTTTTGAACAATATGAAAACTTAATCTTTGGAGTTTGACAGTTTAGAGTAAGCCTAATTCATGTTATAAGGGAGGAAGGGACTCTGATGAAAGGACAGTGTGGTTATTAGTTTCTCCCTCAGAACTAAGAGGCAAGGAGTGGTGCTTTGGAACAGTCAGCTATGGCGTGAGCTTGAGGGAAACAGCTGGACTTATAAGGGGAGTGCCTCATACATGGACACATGAAAAGGGGACTGAACGAGAGGCAGGGGACCTTGGGTAATTTAGCCTTGTTTCTGATCTCTGTATTGGATGGAGCTAGCCATGATGATGTCATTCCCAATAACATGTTCTCACGCTACAGCGACAGACGAGGCTCTCTTGCCCCTCTGCAAAATACTGGACTGCCCTCCTGACGAGGTTCTCTTGCCCCTCTGCAAAATACTGGACTGCCCTTACAGACGTAATGAAAATGTCAACTTATAAAAGCAAACACAGGTCAATGTGGATGTGTGTATATTGGTTGCCACAACAATGACAAAACCTCTATCCAGTGTTAATATTGTTGCTAATTTCCTGTGTGTGTGTGTGTGTGTGTGTGTGTGACGAATACGCATTTATGTGCATGTGCCTACATGGATATGTGTGTGTGCGTTTGTGTACCTGTGTGTGTGTGTGTGTGTGTGTGTGTGTGTGTGTGTGTGTGTGTGTGTGTGTGTGCGCGCTCTCCCCCGGACAGCGGAGATACCCAGAGTGTCTCAGTGTGAAAGAGCTAGTTTCCACCCTCAGCATGTTCCTGAAACCTCACCAACCTTCCCACTACACTGAATAACGGAGAGCGGTCATAAAAGGGATCCAGGCCTTCGCTGGAGCCGCCTCGGCACAGCTCTCCCTCATCCTCATCATCATCATCATCCCCGAGCTCCGAGCACGGATCGTCCAAAAATATATCATCGTTCAGATCCTGCAAAGCCTCCTCCTCCTCCTCCTCCCCTCCTCCTCCTCCTCGTCCCTCCGGACGAGTGTCGGCCAGCTCCGTTTGCTCGGAGGTGGAGAGGGTGGTGGAGGGAGTGGGGGAGGGAGTGGGATCACTCATGCGCTCGCTCATGCACGCGTTGAAAAGGGGGTTGCTGGTAGCCATAAACATGGGAAGTAAGTTAGATAGTGGCCTACAACAGGAAAGATAGAAACACATCTATATGGAGGAACAGAAGCAGTTCTGCTAGGGAGCTGTAGAAAACCTATCTTTCTTCAGGTTGGTACAGAAGGCTTTGAAGTACACTACATGGCTAAAAGTATGTGGACACCTGCTCTCATTCCAAAATCATGGGCATTAATATGGAGTTGGTCCCCCCCTTTGCTGCTGTAACAGCCTCCACTCTTCTGGGAAAGCTTTCCACTAGATGTTGGAACATTGCTGCGGGGACTTGCTTCAATTCAGCCACAAGAGCATTAGTGAGGTCGGGCACTGATGTTGGGAGATTAGGCCTGGCTCACAGTCGGCGTTCCAATTCATCCCAAAGGTGTTCGATGGGGTTGAGGTCAGGGCTCTGTGCAGGCCAGTGAAGTTCTTCTACACCGATCTCGACAAACCATTTCTGTATGGACCTCGTTTGTGCATGGGGGCATTATCATGCTGAAACAGGAAAGTGCCTTCCCCAAACTGTTGCCACAAAGTTGGAAGCACAGAATCGTCTAGAATGTCATTGTACGCTGTCACGTTAAGATTTCCCTTCACTGGAACTAAGGGGACCGAACCATGAAAAACAGCCCCAGACCATTATTCCTCCTCCACCAAACTTTACAGTTGGCACTATGCATTTGGGCAGGTAGTGTTCTCCTGGCATCCGCCAAACCCAGATTTGTCCGTTGGACTGCCAGAAAGTGCGATTCATCCCTCCAGAGAACGTGTTTCCCCTGCTCCAGTGTCCAATGGCGGCGAGCTTTACACCACTCCAGCCGACGATTGGCATTGTGCATGGTGATGTTCGGCTTGTGTGCGGCTGCTCGGCCATGGAAACCCATTTCATGAAGCTCCCAACGAACAGTTCTTGTGCTGACGTTGCTACCAGAGGCAATTTGGAACTCGGTAGTGTTGCAACCGATGGACAGACGATCTTTGCGCTTCAGCACTTGGCGGTCCCATTCTGTGAACTCGTGTGACCTACCACTTCGCGGCTAATCTGTTGTTGCTCCTAGACGTTTCCACTTCACAATAACAGCACTTATAGATGACCAGGATAGCTCTAGCAGGCCATAACTTTGATGAACTGACATGTTGGAAAGTTGGTATCCTATGACGGTGCCACGTTGAAAAGTCACGGAGCGCTTCAGTAAGGCCATTATAATGCCAATGTTTGTCTATGGAGATTGCATGGCTGTGTGCTCGATTTTATACACCTGTCAGCAACTGGTGTGGCTGAAATAGCCGAATCCACTAATTTGAATTGATGTCCACATACTTTTGTTTAAATAGTGTATCTCAGTATACATCGGACTGGAAGCTTACTAATTCAGGAGAACGCATGACATGTGAGACTTTCTTCATGCTGTTCTTGGATCCGTGCATTAAGAGTCTCTCAGTCAAAAGGACGTTCTACAGAGAGGTGTGGTGAGGGGAGGCAGGCTCATAGTAACGTCTGGCATGGAGTCAATGGAACGGTATCAGACACATGGAAACAAAGTGTTTGTTGTCTCTGATACCATTCCATTTCATTCCTTTCCAGCCATTACTATGAGCTTGCCTCCCCTCACCACACGTCTCTGTCTCTCAAATGAACCTTGTTGTAGCTAACTGGGATTTTCAATTCATTTGGCAGTGTGCCTGTGGACTGGGGTCAGTGACTCCTTTCTAATTGGTCCTGACTGTCTTTGATCCCATCTGTGGTCCTCAAACATGCTGTCTGACCATGCTGTCTGTCTGACCATGCTGTCTGACCATGCTGTCTGTCTGACCATGCTGTCTGACCATGCTCTGACCATGCTGTCTGACCATGCTCTGACCATGCTGTCTGACCATGCTGTCTGTCTGACCATGCTGTCTGTCTGACCATGCTGTCTGACCATGCTGTCTGTCTGACCATGCTGTCTGACCATGCTGTCTGTCTGACCATGCTGTCTGTCTGACCATGCGCTGACCATGCTGTCTGACCATGCTGTCTGTTTGACCATGCTGTCTGACCATGCTGTCTGTCTGACCATGCTGTCTGTCTGACCATGCTGTCTAACCATGCTGTCTGACCATGCGCTGACCATGCGCTGACCATGCTGTCTGACCATGCAGTCATGTGCTGTACCTGCCAACCAGACGGAACCAGGGGAAGCGGTCGTAGAAGGGGTCTCCTCCAGTCATGATGTTCTCACAGTCTTCTATGGTGCTGCTGGGAACCTCTGCTGCTCTGTCATACATCTCTCTCATCAGGTCCAGACGCTGCCTGCAGAGGGCACCAGAGAGCAACACAGGACAACATCAGAATAGAGCACAGAGGTAGAGAGAGAGAGAGACAGAGGTAGAGAGAGAGGTAGAGAGAGAGGTAGAGACAGAGGTAGAGACAGAGGTAGAGAGAGGTAGAGAGAGAGGTAGAGAGAGGTAGCGAGAGAGACAGAGGGAGAGAGAGGTAGAGAGAGAGAGGAAGAGAGAGGTAGAGAGAGAGAGATAGAGAGAGAGTGCCATCACAGCAGCAAGATTTGTGTCCTGCTGCCACAAGAAAAGGGCAACCAGTGAAGAACAAACACCATTGTAAATACAGCACATATTTATGTTTATTTATTTTCCCTTTTGTACTTAAATTATTTGCACATTGTTACAACACTGTATACAGCCATAATATGAGAACGAGAGAGAGAGAGAGGGAGAGAGAGAAAGAGAGAGAGAGAGAGAGAGGGAGAGAGAGAGAAATACATATAGTAATATATATAAATCTGAGAGATCTGTTTTAGATTAAATGATCTCAATACTATGCTCCTAATAATGTATAACTGGACCCACATTTACTGTAACATATAGTTCATTATTAGTTGTGCCTGGGATCTGGCCTAGTGCTGGTTATATTCTACAGTACCTGAGCTTGTCCAGGGTCCAGCAGTGTGTGGCCCCGTTCTTCTGGTCCTGTACCTCCACAGCTACAATGGTCCTGGGGAACGGGCGGGTCGCTCTGTCCTTGGCTGCCTCAGGGGGCAGCAGGTCAGTGGGCAGGGGGGAGTACAGGGTGTCGGTCAGCAGCACAAACTGGAACTGGACCTGGGGGGGGGGGGTTCAAATAGTATTGCTTTCTTTTAAAAAACTTCAGCAGTGCTCAATTGAGCTTGCCCGGTACAATAGAACCAATGAAATAGTCTCAAAAGTGCAAACCCCACCCCATCTGGTACTTTAGACAGGCTCGATCAATCACTCCAAGTATTTGAAAGAAAACAAAACTTTATGAACCCAGGTCTGGGACAGTTATGCTTTTGTCATGACTCTCTCCTTGGTGAGGATCAAAAAGGACCCATCAGCTAGGCAAATGTTTGAGGATAGCCAGTCTCTCCTGCTCTTTATCTGTCTCCACCTCTTTCCTCCACCTCTCTGGCACCCCAATGGTGGAACAAGCTCCCTCACGACGCCAGGACAGCGGAGTCAATCACCACCTTCCGGAGACACCTGAAACCCCACCTCTTTAAGGAATACCTGGGATAGGATATAGTAATCCTTCTAACCCCCCCCTAAAAGATTTAGATGCACTATTGTAAAGTGGTTGTTCCACTGGATATCATAAGGTGAATGCACCAATTTGTAAGTCACTCTGGATAAGAGCGTTTGCTAAATGACGTAAATGGAAATGGAAATGTTTCCATTGTGTAACAAGCTGTCATATCGGGTTAGTCCACTAGGGACTTTTCATATGCATTATGTTAGTAATTGATAACCTACACCATGTGTGTGTGTGTGTGTGTGTATGTATTTCTGTGTGATTATTTATTTAGTTAGTAAATAAATAAATGAAGCCAATTTGTGTATCGCTGATTCATCACTTAGGCTAGGGTTCATGCAGATTTACGGAGTCAACGACGTTCAGAATGAGACAGATATGAGGAAATGATTGATTGATGACTGGTATGATATCGATATATATATATATATATAGATTATTGAGTTAATTCCAGAAGCAGTAACTCATTAAATAAACTTTTCCTGTGGTGCCCCAAATTACTAATGGATTAATTGTTACATGATTAATTTAATAAAGTAATAATTAAACATAGTAGGTAATTATTTGATAGATAGCAGTCATCACATTAATGATAGTCATGTCACAACACTTCCGTGGTGATACAGGGACATGCTGAACGTTCTCAGACCTTCTTCTTGAGTTCCACGCTGATGGCGTTAGCCTCCTTGAGGAAGATGGCGTTTCCCCACAGCAGGTCTCTGAGGGAAGTGAACTGGTAACAGCACCACTTCCTGAAACCCCACAGGGCCAGCTCCGTCTCCCTCTCTGTCCACAGAACTTCCTCCTCAGGCTCCTCCTCTTCCTCTCCTATTACCTCAGGGTAATAACGGTCCACCTGTTTCTGAAGGGCTTCCAGCTTGCTCTCATAATCCTGAGGAAATGGTCACATGATCAGGCTTTACTAGAAAATATTCAATATCGTAAGACAAAATGTGAATATTTTGGTGATTTTGTCCCTTCCTGGGTTTTGTCCATTTGTTAAAATCGGTCTCACCAGCCTCTGCTGCTCTAGTAGGTTGTGGGTTTCCTCCCTCTCTTTACGATACTGGTCTTCCAGCTCCTGAAGCCTGAAGAGACAACCACAGATATTATCTAAACTCTCCCTCACTCTTACCTCTGAACCCTCCCTCTGGTCCTCTCCTCTCCTCTCCTCTCCTCTCCTCTCCTCTCCTCTCCTCTCCTCTCCTCTCCTCTCCTCCTCTCTAGTTCTCTCCTGTCTCACCTCTGATCCATCTCCTGCTTCATGTCGATGCCCTGTTTGTCCAGCAGTTCTCTCTGTGCGAAGGCCCAGTCCACCGGCTCCACGGGGGTGTCAGCGCAGGGCGTCCTCTCCCGCTCCTGGCGCGCCTGCTCTGGGTGGTTGAACCGGAACACATGGCTCTTACCCAGGATAATACGGTTCCCTGGAGACACAACAGAGGAAAATTCAAAACCATTCAGTGACAGGTAGAAATGTCTGCATGGAAGTGATACGCAGGAGAAATGGAATAGGAAAGTGTAAGGGACATTTTAGGACAGGATGGGGGAAGAGAAGAGAAAGAGAGAGAGAGAGAGAAAGGGATAGGGGGGGATACCTAGCTAGTTGTACAACTGAGATGTGTATTCCGCATTTAACCCAACCCCTCTGAATCAGAGAGGAGCGGGGGGCTGCCATAAATCAACATCCACGTCTGAGAGAGAGAGAGAGAGAGAGAGAGAGAGAGAGAGCGAGAGAGAGAGCGAGAGAGAGAGCGAGAGAGAGAGAGAGAGAAAGAGAGAAAGAGAGAGAAAGAGAGATATATAGTTGACCCACCTGATTTGAGGACTGTAGCCTCTGTGACCCTCTTCCCGTTGACATAGGTCTCAGCTCCCTCACAGGGCTCCAGAGTGACTGCTACTGGGGGAGAAGGGAGACAGACATGAGGGATGCGCGCAGTATCCATAACAACCACAACGACGACAAGGTCTCTGAAATGGATAGGGTCAGTTCCGCTTCAATTCAGTCAAGTGCAGCAGTCATCGCTTTACAACGAAGAAAAACAGCATTGTAATTGAAATCTCAGTTTACTTCCAGAGTTGTCATGGAATTGATCCCAACCTTGCTCTCTGATCTCTAGCATGTAAAGTCCATCTTTTCCCATTGAACATTGAAGGGTATACCTGTGCAGTAGCACGTATGGATTTAAAAGCATGGGGTTGGTGTAAGCATGGGCTCTTAAACCAATCCTATGCCTTTAAATCCAACACGGGGAGTGGACAAGTGCACATGTGGAGGAAAAAGGTGTGGAGATTCAGGACATAGGGAGAATTGCCATGCCAACCACACTAGCAGCACCATGCAGCCTCTTATCATTAGCAGTCACAACAGGGTAGTAAGGTATCAGTCACAACAGGGTAGTAGGGGATCATTCACAACAGGGTAGTAGAGTATCAGGGTAGAAGGGTAGCAGGGTAGAAGGGTAATAAGTATCAGTCACAACAGGGTAGTAGGGTAGCAGGGTAGCAGGGTAATAAGTATCAGTCACAACAGGGTAGTAGGGTAGCAGGGTAGTAAGTACTAAGGGTAGTCAGTCACAACAGGGTAGTAGGGTATCAGTCACAACAGGGTAGAAGGTAGCAGGGTAGAAGGGTAGTAAGTATCAGTCACAACAGGGTAGCAGGTTAGCAGGGTAGTAGGTACTAAGGGTAGTCAGTCACAACAGGGTAGAGGATAGCAGGGTAGTAAGTATCAGTCACAACAGGGTAGCAGGGTAGAAGGGTAGTAAGTATCAGTCACAACAGGGTAGCAGGTTAGCAGGGTAGTAAGTATCAGTCACAACAGGGTAGATAGTTAGTAAGGTAGTAATTACTAAGGGTAGTCAGTCACAACAGGGTAGCTAGTTAGTAGGGTAGTAATTACTAAGGGTAGTCAGTCACAACAGGGTAGTATCTCACTTTCTCCCATGGGTCCCGTGGTGGACGTGAAGGTACAGTGTTCGTCCTTGATGAAGTGACCACTGAGCACAATGTCCTGTCTGCTGCTGGCGTCCACACGACCGACCCTGGGAAAGAGGAGACGGCGTTGGGACGGCGTTGGGACGGCGTTGGGACGGCGTTGGAAAGAGGGGCAACCACATGGTTAGTAGGCAACTAAATGAAGGTGTAGAAAAGCCGCACAGACCACAAAAAGCCACAAGGTGCTTTTCTACGTCACCAATGTAAATGAGCGTTGGGCCAGTAAACCGAAAGGTCGCTGGTTTGAATACCCGAGCCGACAAGGTGAAAAATACGTTGAAGTGCCCTTGAGCAAGGCACTTAACCTTGATGGATCCAGGAGTGCAGTACTACTATGGGTGATCCTGTAAAACAACGCATTTCACTGCACCGATCCAGTGTATGTGACAATATATATATATATATATATATATATATATATATATATATATATATATGATATATATTTTTTTATGAACATTTCGTTCTTGATAAGGTACACATTTTTCTGCTGGATGAATGTTCTCTCTTACCTAGTGAATACCTCTATGTTCTCTCTGACCTGGTGAATACCTCTGTGTTCTCTCTGACCTGGTGAATACCTCTATGTTCTCTTACCTGGTGATGCCATCTTTGATGTAGTACAGCAGACACTCTGACATCAAGGGGTCCTCGTTAAGGTTCACCAGATGAGGAGTCTACAACAAGGAGAGTTCATATGGGTTCATATGGGTTCAAATGGGTTCATATAGATTCATATGGGTTCATATGTGTTCATATAGATTCATATGGGTGCATATGGGTTCATATGGGTTCATATAGATTCATATAGGTTCATGTGGGTTCATATAGGTTCATATGGGTTCGTATAGATTCATATAGGTTCATATGGGTTCATATGGGTTCATATGGGTTCATATAGGTTCATGTAGATTCATATGGGTTCATATAGATTCATATGGGTTCATTCTAGAGTAAATGTATATGTTGTCTAATGAATTAAATACAGGCCATATAATCTGTTCAACCTCATTTCAGATAAATATATTCAGTCACTTATTCCAACATCACAGTTTAATTGAATAAAGATACTCATGCATAGATGTGGTGCAAGTAGATAAACACAGAGCATAGATGTGGTGCAAGTAGATAAACACAGAGCATAGATGTGGTGCAAGTAGATAAACACAGAGCATAGATGTGGTGCAAGTAGATAAACACAGAGCATAGATGTGGTGCAAGTAGATAAAACACAGAGCATAGATCTGGTGCAGGTTGATAAACACAGAGCATAGATCTGGTGCAGGTTGATAAACACAGAGGCTGCGTCTTAAACAGCACCCTATTCACTATATAGTACACTACTTTTGCCCAAGGCCCAAAGGGGCACTATGAAGGGACTACGGTGCCATTTTGGACACAACTGGAAATTCACTATAGTAGATGATGCAGAGTTTTAAAGACATGCAGACAGTCTCTATGGATCCACAACATTACTAATACCCATCAAACACAGATGGCTCTTCTAGCAAACAGAAGTGCTTTAAATATTACTAAATATAGTAAACACATACATAATGTGTTTGCTTTTCTGAGCTTGCATCTCTCTGCTGTTTGAAGCACAGTGAGTAGTGCTTTGTTTGCTATGAATAATGCAGTAGATTAAAAGGGGAAGGCTAAATTAATCAAAGTCCTATTTACATAAGGAAACCAAATTAAAAAAGGAAAGCGTTGGTTGATCTCCTCCCCTGCTGTAAAGCTGTACATAACAGTCAGGTTCCAAATAGAGCTACAGAGACAAATGTATCACTGAACCAACATGCAACAATTTAAAAGATTTTACTGAGTTACAGTTCATATCAGGAAATCAGTCAATTTAAATAAATTCATGAGGCCCTAATCTATGGATTTCACGTGACTGGGAATACAGATATGCATATATGTTTGTCACAAAAACCTTTTAAAAAGAAAAAGGTAGGGGCGTGGATCAGAAAACCAGTCAGTATCTGGTGTGAACAGCATTTGTCTCATGCTGCTCAACACATTTCCTTCGCATAGAGTTAATCAAGCTGTTTATTGTGGTTCAATGGCTGCGCGAAGTTGCTGGACATTAGCAGGAACTGGAACATGCTGTTAGGTGACATGTCTGGTAAGTATGCTGGCCATAAAAGAACAGGGACATTTTTAGCTCCGGCAATTTCCAGGAATTTAATCGGCAGGGACTGGGAGAATAGTCAGGATCGAGGGAAAGATGAACGGAGCAAAGTACAGAAGATCCTCGATGAAAACCTTCTCCAGAACACACAGGACCTCAGACTAGGGTGAAAGTTCACCTTCCAACAGACAACGACCCTAAGTACACAGCCAAGACAACGCAGGAGTGGCTTCGGGACAAGTCTCTGAATGTCCTTGAGTGGCCCAGCCAGAGCCCAGACTTCAACCCGATCTAACATCTCTGGAGAGACCTGAAAATAGCCGTGCAGCAACGCTCCCCATCCAACCTGACAGAGCTTGAGAGGATCTGCAGAGAAGAATGGGGAAAAACTCCCCAAATACAGGTGTGCCAAGCTTGTAGCGTCATACCCAAGAAGACTCGAGGCCGTAATCGCTACCAAACGCGCTTCAACTGTCACACCCTGATCTGTTTCACCTGTCTTTGTGATTGTCTCCACCCACCTCCAGGTGTCGCCCCATCTCCCCCATTATCCCCTGTGTATTTATACCTGTGTTCTCTGTTTGTCTGTGTTAAGTTCCCCAGTTTCTGTGTTGTAGTTTGTATATTTGTGAGTGTGTTTCAGGTAATGGCTTCCTGAAGTTCTCCAAGCAGCTGATTGGTCGGCCCCATTGCTGATTGGAGAGCTGACCCCGCCCCCTCGTCAGGATGCAGCTGTCTCAATTAACAACCCCAATATAAGCCAGTGTGCTGTTGCTCAGGAGAAGGAGGGAGAGACACAGAGATGATTGCAGAGAGATATTTGTTGGGAGACCCAGAGAGAATGGTTGAGAGTTATAGCATGTTGGTGGTTGCTAAGACATTTGGTATGTACTGTGTAGTTGTTGCTGTGAGAGCTGATTGTAATGTTCTGTGTTTGTTGCTCAGAGAGCTTCTTTAATGTCCTGAGTTAATAGTTATTTCTCAGTTTGTTGTGAAGACATTTGTTTGTTATTCTGTTTCCTTTGTTCCCAGGGGGGAAGGGGAAGGCACCTAGGGAGTGCTTAGGCAAGAGGCCCGCGGGCATACATAACCCGTAGTAATTGTCTATGCACACTAGGAAAGACCTGGGCGGACCATCCCCTGTATTTTGGTTAGTGCACCAGGTGGTGCTAGTTAGGTAAGTAGTGGGTAGGCAGGTAAGGTAGGAGAGGGGGTTTTGAAATTTCGTTTCTTTGCTTTGGTTCTGTCCAGCCCCTTTTCCCCAACCTTACCGCGTGAAGGAATAAATTCCCTGTTAACGGTATTCTCTGCCTATTTGTCATCCTAGCTCACACCTACACTTCCATACCTCTTTCACACCACGGAGAGTTAAGTTGTAGCAGGGTGTTGCGTTCCCTCTTTCTAGAGGCGTGCGTAACAGTCTGTTGCCAGTTCATCTTGTTTTGTCAAGTCAACCAGCGTGTTTTCTTGGTTTTTCCTTTTCTCTGTTTTGCTAGTCCTCCCGGTTTTGACCCTTGCCTGCCTTGACTCTGAACCCGCCTGCCTGACCATACTGCCTGCCCTGACCATGAGCCTGCCTGCCACTCTGTACCTCCTAGAATCTGACCTAGTTTATGATCTTTTGCCTGTCCACAACTATTCTCTTGCGTGCCCCTTGGGATTATAATAAATATCAGAGACTCAAACCATCTGCCTCCCTTGTCTGCATCTGGGTCTCGCCGTGAATAAAGGGTCTGAATCCTTGTGTTATTGTGATGAAAAAAACAATGTATATGCAAAAATATTCAAAAGTTTTTTTTTTGCTTTGTCATTATGGGGTATTGTGTATAAATAGATTTTTATTTAACTAGGGCAAGTCAGTTAAGAACAAATTCTTATTTACAATGATGGCCTACACCGGCCAAAGCCGGACGATGCTGGGCCAATTGTGATGAGGGAAATAAAAAACATTTGAGTCAATTTTAGAAAAAGGCTGTAATGTAATGTAACGCTGCTGCTACACACTGTTTATTATCTATGCATAGTCACTTTACAAATTACCTCGACTAACCTGTACCACCACAGATTGCCTCGGTACCGGTACCCCCTGTTTATAGCCTCGTTATTGTTATTTTATTGTGTTACTTTTTATTAAATATTTAACTTTAGTTTATTTTCTTAACCTGCATTGTTGGTTAAGGGTTTGTAAATAAGCATTTCACGGTAAGGTTGTATTCGGCGCATGTGACAAATACAATTTCATTTGAATTGATTGTACAATCCAGGTGTGCAAAGCTCTTAGAGACTTACTCAGAACAGCTCAAAGCATGTATTGACTTAGGCATGTGAATTCTTATGTAAATGAGATATTTAATTTTCAATAAGTTAGCAAACATTTCTTAAAACACGTATTCGCTTATTTCATTATGGGGGTATTGTGTGTAGATTGGTGAGGGAAAAAAATGATTTAATACATTTTGAATTCAGGCTTTTAAACACAGTAAAGTTTGGTATTAGTCAAGTTTGAATAATTTCTGAAGGCACATACATTATGCACATTTTCAACATTTTAATATGGACTGACAAATGCTCTGTGTTGATACATGCTCTCTTTGAGAAAGAGGAGAGCTGAATAATCTGTAAAGGTTACAGTCTACTGAGGCACTCAGGAGACAGAGAAAGGCGTAGGAGACTCCAGAGAGGAGAGGAGAGGAGAGGAGTGTGTAGGAGACTCCAGAGAGGAGAGGAGAGGAGTGTGTAGGAGACTCCAGAGAGGGGAGGAGTGTGTAGGAGACTCTAGAGAGGAGGGGAGTGTGTAGGAGACTCCAGAGAGGAGAGGAGTGTGTAGGATACTCCAGAGAGGAGAGGAGTGTGTAGGAGACTTCAGAGAGGAGAGGAGAGGAGTGTGTAGGAGACTCCAGAGGGGAGAGGAGTGTGTAGGAGACTCCAGAGAGGAGAGGAGTGTGTAGGAGACTCCAGAGAGGAGAGGAGTCAGAGAGGAGAGGAGTGTGTAGGAGACTCCAGAGAGGAGAGGAGTGTGTAGGAGACTCCAGAGAGGAGAGGAGTGTGTAGGAGACTCCAGAGAGGAGAGGAGTGTGTAGGAGACTCCAGAGAGGAGAGGAGTGTGTAGGATACTCCAGAGAGGAGAGGAGTGTGTAGGAGACTCCAGAGAGGAGAGGAGTGTGTAGGAGACTCCAGAGGGGAGAGGAGTGTGTAGGAGACTCCAGAGGGGAGAGGAGTGTGTAGGAGACTCCAGAGGAGAGAGGAGTGTGTAGGAGACTCCAGAGAGGAGAGGAGTGTGTAGGAGACTACAGAGAGGAGAGGAGTGTGTAGGAGTGTGTAGGAGACTCCAGAGGGGAGAGGAGTGTGTAGGAGACTCCAGAGAGGAGAGTGTAGGAGACTCCAGAGAGGAGAGGAGTGTGTAGGAGACTCCAGAGGGGAGATGAGTGTGTAGGAGACTCCAGAGAGGAGAGGAGAGGAGTGTGTAGGAGACTCCAGAGAGGAGAGGAGTGTGTAGGAGACTCCAGAGAGGAGAGGAGTGTGTAGGATACTCCAGAGAGGAGAGGAGTGTGTAGGAGACTTCAGAGAGGAGAGGAGAGGAGTGTGTAGGAGACTCCAGAGGGGAGAGGAGTGTGTAGGAGACTCCAGAGAGGAGAGGAGTGTGTAGGAGACTCCAGAGAGGAGAGGAGTCAGAGAGGAGAGGAGTGTGTAGGAGACTCCAGAGAGGAGAGGAGTGTGTAGGAGACTCCAGAGAGGAGAGGAGTCAGAGAGGAGAGGAGTGTGTAGGAGACTCCAGAGAGGAGAGGAGTGTGTAGGAGACTCCAGAGGGGAGAGGAGTGTGTAGGAGACTCCAGAGAGGAGAGGAGTGTGTAGGAGACTCCAGAGAGGAGTGTGTAGGAGACTCCAGAGAGAAGTGTGTAGGAGACTCCAGAGAGGAGAGGAGTGTGTAGGAGACTCCAGAGAGGAGAGGAGTGTGTAGGAGACTCCAGAGAGGAGAGGAGTGTGTAGGAGACTCCAGAGAGGAGAGGAGTGTGTAGGAGACTCCAGAGGGGAGAGGAGTGTGTAGGAGACTCCAGACAGGAGAGGAGAGGAGTGTGTAGGAGACTCCAGAGGGGAGAGGAGTGTGTAAGAGACTCCAGAGGTGAGAGGAGTGTGTAGGAGACTCCAGAGAGGAGAGGAGTGTGTAGGAGACTCCAGAGAGGAGAGGAGTGTGTAGGAGACTCCAGAGAGGAGAGGAGTGTGTAGGAGACTCCAGAGAGGAGAGGAGTGAAGTGTGTAGGAGACTCCAGAGAGGAGAGGAGTGTGTAGGAGACTCCAGAGAGGAGAGGAGTGTGTAGGAGACTCCAGAGGGGAGAGGAGTGTGTAGGAGACTCCAGAGGGGAGAGGACTGTGTAGGAGACTCCAGAGGAGAGAGGAGTGTGTAGGAGACTCCAGAGAGGAGAGGAGTGTGTAGGAGACTCCAGAGAGGAGAGGAGTGTGTAGGAGTGTGTAGGAGACTCCAGAGGGGAGAGGAGTGTGTAGGAGACTCCAGAGAGGAGAGTGTAGGAGACTCCAGAGAGGAGAGGAGTGTGTAGGAGACTCCAGAGGGGAGATGAGTGTGTAGGAGACTCCAGAGAGGAGAGGAGTGTGTAGGAGTGTGTAGGAGACTCCAGAGAGGAGAGTGTAGGAGACTCCAGAGAGGAGAGGAGTGTGTAGGAGACTCCAGAGGGGAGATGAGTGTGTAGGAGACTCTAGAGAGGAGTGAAGTGTGTAGGAGACTCTAGAGGGGAGAGGAGAGGAGTGTGTAGGAGACTCCAGAGAGGAGAGGAGTGTGTAGGAGACTCTAGAGAGGAGTGAAGTGTGTAGGAGACTCCAGAGAGGAGAGGAGTGAAGTGTGTAGGAGACTCCAGAGGAGAGAGGAGTGTGTAGGAGACTCCAGAGAGGAGATGAGTGTGTAGGAGACTCCAGAGAGGAGAGGAGTGTGTAGGAGTGTGTAGGAGACTCCAGAGAGGAGAGTGTAGGAGACTCCAGAGGGGAGATGAGTGTGTAGGAGACTCTAGAGAGGAGTGAAGTGTGTAGGAGACTCTAGAGGGGAGAGGGGAGGAGTGTGTAGGAGACTCCAGAGAGGAGAGGAGTGTGTAGGAGACTCCAGAGAGGAGAGGAGTGTGTAGGAGACTCTAGAGAGGAGTGAAGTGTGTAGGAGACTCCAGAGAGGAGAGGAGTGAAGTGTGTAGGAGACTCCAGAGAGGAGAGGCGTGTGTAGGAGACTCCAGAGAGGAGAGGAGTGTGTAGGAGACTCTAGAGAGGAGTGAAGTGTGTAGGAGACTCTAGAGGGGAGAGGAGTGTGTAGGAGACTCCAGAGAGGAGAGGAGAGGAGTGTGTAGGAGACTCCAGAGGGGAGAGGCGTGTGTAGGAGACTCCAGAGAGGAGAGGAGTGTGTAGGAGACTCCAGACAGGAGAGGAGTGTGTAGGAGACTCCAGAGAGGAGAGGAGTGTGTAGGAGACTCCAGAGAGGAGAGGAGTGTGTAGGAGACTCCAGAGAGGAGAGGAGTGTGTAGGAGACTCCAGAGGGGAGAGGAGTGTGTAGGAGACTCCAGAGGGGAGAGGAGTGTGTAGGAGACTCCAGAGAGGAGAGGAGTGTGTAGGAGACACTGCAGAGGGACCAACCTCATTGGGTGAAAACAGCCCTACTGTGTCTATGAACACAGCCTCAGGCTTTCTGCTCTGCTGTGATGTCGAGGGCTTGGAAGTAAATCAACATGAATGTGTCATACCCTGATCTGTTTCACCTGTCTTTGTGCTTGTCTCCACCCCCCTCCAGGTGTCGCCCATCTCCCCCATTATCCCCTGTGTATTTATACCTGTGTTCTCTGTTTGTCTGTTGCCAGTTTGTCTTGTTTGTCTCTCTGTTCTCATTCTCATGGTTTTTGACACTTGATTGTCCAGACCCTGTACCCGCCCGCCTGACCACTCTGCCTGCCCCTGATCCTGAGCCTGCCTACCGTCCTGTACCTTTGCCCCTGTTGCTGTAATAAACATTGTTATTTCGACACGGTCTGCTTCTGGGTTTAACCCTTGATACCTGATAGAATGTAATAAATAAAATAAAACATGACTTGCTCATCCTCGTCCATGGCTAGTGGTACATTTGTTGATTACACTATTTGAGTACATACTATTATTAACGTTGAAGACCTGTGACATGTATTCTGGGATGCGTTGCCGTCTTACCTTCTTGGGGGAGAAAACACCCACAGTTCCTCCATCTTCCCTCATGGCCACACCCATCTCAGCCAGCAGGGCCTCTCTGTGGAAGAGAACGGAGAGTTGTGATGAAATCTAATGAGGCGATCTAAGCTCCCGACTCTGGACCACATGTCCCCTGGCGACGGGGGACGGGGGGGGGGGGGGGGTTTGAGCCCCCACTCTGTCTATGACCCTGCTATCTGTCAAAAAATGTTTCATTCCAAAATGATTCTTCGTCAGATTCATAAAAAAATATATATTAAGTGAATGGACAGTTGTCTCCTAATCTTTATGGTCCTTGGAGCCCGGATACTGTAGGGGTCTTTCAACGGTCTCCTAATCTTCATGGTCCTTGGAGCCCGGATACTGTAGGGGCCTTTCAACGGTCTCCTAATCTTCATGGTCCTTGGAGCCCGGATACTGTAGGGGCCTTTCAACGGTCTCCTAATCTTCATGGTCCTTGGAGCCCGGATACTGTAGGGGCCTTTCAACGGTCTCCTAATCTTCATGGTCCTTGGAGCCCGGATACTGTAGGGGCCTTTCAACGGTCTCCTAATCTTCATGGTCCTTGGAGCCCGGATACTGTAGGGGCCTTTCAACGGTCTCCTAATCTTCATGGTCCTTGGAGCCCGGATACTGTAGGGGCCTTTCAACGGTCTCCTAATCTTCATGGTCCTTGGAGCCCGGATACTGTAGGGGTCTTTCAACGGTCTCCTAATCTTCATGGTCCTTGGAGCCCGGATACTGTAGGGGTCTTTCAACGGTCTCCTAATCTTCATGGTCCTTGGAGCCCGGATACTGTAGGGGCCTTTCAACGGTCTCCTAATCTTCATGGTCCTTGGAGCCCGGATACTGTAGGGGTCTTTCAACGGTCTCCTAATCTTCATGGTCCTTGGAGCCCGGATACTGTAGGGGCCTTTCAACGGTCTCCTAATCTTTATGGTCCTTGGAGCCCGGATACTGTAGGGGCCTTTTCTTTACTATCTGCAGGCAGGTCGATACTGTAAGTAGAGATTTGGAAGCTGAAAGAACTCACCTTTCCATTCTGATGGCTTCTGTTCTGCGAAGTTTCTCCTCCCAGGTCTCATTGAGCTCTGCGATGATTTTCTCGGTTTCCTGATGAAATCACAAAATCATTCATATCTCAGGGTGTGTCAAGCCCCCCCCCCCCCTCCCCCCTCAGAGTCTATGATCAATCTGTTGGGCAGAGGGGTATTATGTCTGACTGTACTCAATGAATCAATCGATCAGTCAATTAATCAATCAATTAATCAACCAATCAGTGTTCAGTTCACCTTGAGTCTCTCGATGGCCTGCTCGCTGCCGGGGCTGATCATGATGCGGTCGTGGAGGCTGGCGATGGATCCTGCTCGACTGGACAGGGCGGACAGAGAGGGGGAGGGGCTCATCCCCGTCATGGCATTGGTCACTGTGGACAGATCATAATTTTGATTGACAGATAGGCGATTATTGTTATTGATCTTAAAATTGGATAGGTCTGTCAGGCGGGGCACAGGAAACAGGGGGGCAGGACAGGAAGTGGGGATGGAGCAAGGACAGGGAGGTAAGAAAGACGGAGAGAAGCGGAAAGAAAAGGAAACAATATTGAAAAAGAAGAAGAACATAAAATATATGGCAGTATGGGCATACAGAGCGACTGGAGGGGCTAAGCTAAAAAAATATTAAGATCTAACATCAAGCCGGATGCTCAATATGCCATCGAGCTTCAAGCAAAGCAATATCAGTCAGTAAGGCCTGTCAGAATCCTCCTCAATTCAACACTGTCACCCATCTTCCTGAATGTGCTGAGGTTAGCTCCCTACTGTATACAGCACCACATGTATTGTTAGCCAAAAAGCACTATTCAATCTATTGGACCCTACATCAAACTCTACACCATCAAGGGAATAACATGTTTGAATAAAAATATACCCATCCTTACCGAAACCTATTATTGTAAAAACCATCCTTACCGAAACCTATTATTGTAAAAACCATCCTTACCAAACCTATTACTGTAAAAACCATCCTTACCAAACCTATTACTGTAAAAACCATCCTTACCAAACCTATTACTGTAAAAACCATCCTTACCAAACCTATTACTGTAAAAACCATCCTTACCAACCCTATTACTGTAAAAACCATCCTTACCAAACCTATTACTGTAAAAACCATCCTTACCAAACCTATTACTGTAAAAACCATCCTTACCAACCCTATTACTGTAAAAACCATCCTTACCAAACCTATTACTGTAAAAACCATCCTTACCAACCCTATTACTGTAAAAACCATCCTTACCAACCCTATTACTGTAAAAACCATCCTTACCAACCCTATTACTGTAAAAACCATCCTTACCAAACCTATTACTGTAAAAACCATCCTTACCAACCCTATTAATGCAACAGGAAATCCTTTTCTACAGCAGAGTACCAAGCGGAAGGTATTTCGTTGAGAAGCAGATAGAACATGGACTGACTGTACTGTGCTGTAAGTGAGGTTGAGATTCATGACTGTACTAACAGATTACTGATCACCCTAAAATGTTGTTGATTTTCCGATCTCTCAGATTTTATAAGAGCTTCACATTCTCTATCAAATTATATCTAGTTATATTAAGTTACCCAGTGTTTGTCACAGTTCACTATGTGAACACAGCATACTAAAAGGTCATTTTGACGTGGTTACTTTGGGAAAAATATACTGAAAGGTCTCTGCAACCTTGTATGGTATAGTATGGTATGCTATGGTATGCTATAGCAACACAGTAGGCAAGTAGGTGCTGCTATAGCAACACAGAGGAACACAATAGGCAGGTAGTTGCTGCTATAGCAACACAGAGGAACACAGTAGGCAGGTAGGTGTTGCTATAGCAACACAGTAGGCAAGTAGGTGCTGCTATAGCAACACAGGGGAGCACAGTAGGCAGGTAGACGTTGCTATAGCAACACAGAGGAACACAGTAGGCAGGTAGTTGCTGCTATAGCAACACAGAGGAACACAGTAGGCAGGTAGGTGTTGCTATAGCAACACAGTAGGCAGGTAGGTGCTGCTATAGCAACACAGGGGAACACAGTAGGCAGGTAGGTGTTGCTATAGCAACACAGAGGAGCACAGTTGGCAGGTAGGTGTTGCTATAGCAACACAGAGGAAAACAGTAGGCAGGTAGGTGCTGCTATAGCAACACAGAGGAGCACAGTTGGCAGGTAGGTGTTGCTATAGCAACACAGAGGAGCACAGTAGGCAGGTAGGTGCTGCTATAGCAACACAGAGGAGCACAGTAGGCAGGTAGGTGTTGCTATAGCCGCACAGAGGAACACAGTAGGCAGGTAGGTGTTGCTATAGCAACACAGTAGGCAGGTAGGTGCTGCTATAGCAACACAGAGGAAGATAAGATGATAAGAAGATAAGAAGGTAAGACAGAAAGTCTGTATACTTTCTGTTAAGCCAAGACGGCACACAACACTTCTACAACCCTAAATTTGGAGGCCATCTGTTGAAACAGTATCTAAAAGCAATGTCAAAAAAACATCAAATTTCCTGTGAGATAGCAGACAAGCAAACTACAGTAGAGAAAAACAGCAGAGAGAAACAGCAGAGAGAAACAGTAGAGAGAAACAGTAGCGAGAGAGAGAAACAGTAACACACATTTCAAACCAGCAATGTCAGTGCCAAGCCCTGGCCCCTTGTACGCTAGGAGAGAAAGAGAGAGAGAAAACAGAGAAAGACAGAAGAGGAGAGAGGAAAACAAAACTGTGAGAGATTGACTTATTCACTCAGTGTTAGCTGAACAGCTGGTGCCAACATACTGGTACTGCTAGCATACTAGTTCTGCTAACATACTGGTTCTGCTAACATACTGGTACTGCTAGCATACTAGTTCTGCTAACATACTGGTACTGTTAACATACTGGTACTGCTAGCATACTAGTTCTGCTAACATACTGGTTCTGCTAACATACTGGTACTGCTAGCATACTAGTTCTGCTAACATACTGGTACTGCTAACATACTGGTACTACTAACATACTGGTACTGCTAGATTACCGGTTCTGCTAACATACTGGTTCTGCTAACATATTGGTTCTGCTAACATACTGGTTCTGCTAACATACTGGTGCTGATAACATACGGGTTCTGCTAACATACGGGTTCTGCTAACATACGGGTTCTGCTAACATACTGGTGGTGCTAACATACGGGTTCTGCTAACATACGGGCTCTGCTAACATACTGTTTCTGCTAACATACTGGTGGTGCTAACATACGGGTTCTGCTAACATACGGGTTCTGCTAACATACGGGTGGTGCTAACATACGGGTTCTGCTAACATACTGTTTCTGCTAACATACTGGTGCTGCTAACATACTGTTTCTGCTAACATACTGGTGGTGCTAACATACCGGTTCTGCTAACATACTGGTGCTGCTAACATACGGGTTCTGCTAACATACTGTTTCTGCTAACATACTGGTGCTGCTAACATACGGGTTCTGCTAACATACTGTTTCTGCTAACATACTGGTGCTGCTAACATACTGGTGCTGCTAACATACTGTTTCTGCAAACATACGGGTTCTGCTTACATACGGCTTCTGCTAACATATGGGTTCTGTTAACATACTGTTTCTGCTAACATACGGGTTCTGCTAACATACGGGTTCTGCTAACATACGGGTTCTGCTAACATACTGGTGGTGCTAACATACTGGTGGTGCTAACATACTGGTGGTGCTAACATACTGGTTCTGCTAACATAGTGGTGGTGCTAACATACTGGTGCTGCTTACATACTGGTTCTGCTAACATACTGGTGGTGCTAACATACTGGTTCTGCTAACATAGTGGTGGTGCTAACATATTGGTTCTGCTAACATACTGGTTCTGCTAACATACAGGTTCTGCTAACATACTGATACTGCTAACATACTGGTGGTGCTAACATACGGGTTCTGCTAGCATAGTGTTTCTGCTAACATACTGGTGGTGCTAACATACTGGTGGTGCTAACATACTGGTTCTGCTAACATACTGTTTTTGCTAACATACTGGTGCTGCTTACATACTGGTTCTGCTAACGTATTGTTTCTGCTAACCAGGGTTGTAGAATCACACAAGAACTGTTTTTGTCACGCCCTGACCATAGAGAGTCCTCTGGGTTCTCTATGGTGTTGTAGGTCAGGGTGTGACTAGGGGGGTGTTCTAGTTTTCCTATATCTATGTTTGTTTTTGTTGTATGGTTCCCAATTAGAGGCAGCATACTTAAGTTCTCCATTGTACCCACCTGGGTTGTGGGATATTGTTTGTGTATGTGCATGTAGCACCACTGAGGTTACATTTCGTTGTTGATTTATTGTTTTTTTTCTGGAAGTTTCACTACAAATAAAGATGTGGAACTCAACACAGGCTGCGCCTTGGTCCGTCAATTACCACGAGCGTGACAGTTTTCAATGGCAGCTTAGGTTGCTCTGTGTATAGCAATCTGACTTCAATGACTTGGTTCAATCATCCACATTTCCTGAGTTGAATTCTCTCGGTTGTTCGCAGCCTAAGTTGCCATTGAAATTCACTAGTCCTAAGAGCTGAGCCAGGAAAATAATACCAATCCACACACTCTTCTCTTAACTGTTAACCCACAGACTGAAGAAGGGAGAGAGGTTGAGAAGAAGAGAGGGAGAGAGGTTGGGGGGACAGTGAGTGAATAGCTAGTGATTTCCATTGTGAATGTTCACTTCTGACTGAAATGTCGTGTCCATACTAAATGGCAACATAAATCCCTAGTTTGAAAAGCGACTGTTTTCTGGAAGCTGTGTGGCGCCATTTTCCCTACATTTATCTCCATATGGGCCAGCTCGCTAGCAATTCTAGTTCCCAACCAATGAGCTTCAGCCCTGCGTCATTTGATAGACAGCTAGCAAGACACACACACAGTAGAGAAAGAGGGAGAGAGCAATGACGTGGTGCACGTACCTGCACACAATTTTCAGGGACACTACTTTGGCTCGTGGGCACTACTTCTAGCTAACAAGTATACAAAAGTACCGGAAAATCCCTTTAAGGTCATGGTTAGGCCCAAATAGCACCCCAATTCCCTATATAGTGCACTACTTTTGACAAGGGCCCATAGGGAACTACATAGGGAATAGGATGCCATTTCAGAGTCAACCTTTGTGAAAATGGTGGTAGGACAGCAGATTGGACAATCCCTTACTTTCGAGGATGTCTCCCAGTCCCTGGGATAGGAGGAGGTCCCTCAGGCGAGACACCTCCTCTTTTAGCTCACGGACCAATCGGTTGTTAGGGTCCTCATTGATGACAGCGTTACAGCGGATCTGTTTGGCTCTATCTGCATACCTGAGGAGGAGAGAGGAGCAGCAACATGATGAGACCTGAGGAGGAAGGAGGAGCACTGGGACCTGAGGAGGAAGGAGGAGCACTGGGACCTGAGGAGGGGAGAGGAGCACTGGGACCTGAGGAGGAGAGAGGAGCACTGGGACCTGAGGAGGGGAGAGGAGCACTGGGACCTGAGGAGGAGAGAGGAGCACTGGGACCTGAGGAGGAGAGAGGAGCACTGGGACCTGAGGAGGGGAGAGGAGCACTGGGACCTGAGGAGGGGAGAGGAGCACTGGGGCCTGAGGAGGGGAGAGGAGCACTGGGACCTGAGGAGGGGAGAGGAGCACTGGGACCTGAGGAGGGGGAGAGGAGCACTGGGACTTGAGGAGGAGAGAGGAGCACTGGGACCTGAGGAGGGGAGAGGAGCACTGGGACCTGAGGAGGGGAGAGGAGCACTGGGACCTGAGGAGGAGAGAGGAGCACTGGGACCTGAGGAGGAGAGAGGAGCACTGGGACCTGAGGAGGAGGGAGGAGCACTGGGACCTGAGGAGGAGGGAGGAGCACTGGGACCTGAGGAGGAAGGAGGAGCACTGGGACCTGAGGAGGAGAGAGGAGCACTGGACTGAGGGAGGAGAAGGAGCACTGGGACCTGAGGAGGAGGGAGGAGCACTGGGACCTGAGGAGGAGAGAGGAGCACTGGACCTGAGGAGGAGGGAGGAGCACTGGGGCCTGAGGAGGAGGGAGGAGCACTGGGACCTGAGGAGGAAGGAGGAGCACTGGGACCTGAGGAGGAGAGAGGAGCAGCAACATGATGAGACCTGGGGAGGAAGGAGGAGCACTGGGACCTGAGGAGGAGAGAGGAGCACTGG